>NC_060952.1:6098166-6157239 GCF_022045245.1 Lucilia cuprina | reverse complement strand
ACTAGAACTGAACTAGAACTGAACTAGAACTGAACTAGAACTGAACTAGAACTGAACTAGAACTGAACTAGAACTGAACTAGAACTGAACTAGTACTGAACTAGATCTAAACTAGAACTGAACAGGAAATTAACTTTTAATTAAAAATGTTTCCCAATGTCAACAAATATACACACATTCACACATTCACACATGCATCGTTAATAGTAAATATTTTCATACATATAAAGTATAAAGTTTATATTTTTGCATTTAGTAAGTGAAATTCCTTCTCCCGTTATATTGTCTATCTAAGGTATTGGTAGAAAATAGTCCCGCACAAATTAGTAACATTATTCGTATGTAGGCCTATATAAATTGTATATAGCTGTACCATCATTGTGCACGTAAATCCTTAGTCTTATATTAAAAAAAAAATTAAGAGTTCTTTTCTAGTTCTAAAATTAAAACTTAAACATAATATAATTGTTTAAATCCGTCTAAAGGAGGCTTATGATACTGCTTATCCTCAAACTGTATATCTCAAATTGTAGTAGTACTTCTGTCCATCTATTACCTACGAAAAGCTCTATCATTTATCTTTAAAAACTCCCTACTACCATTGCTATTAAAAACTATTTTCACTTATGAAAAATTAAAAAAAATAATATGCTTGTTATCTAAATTGTAACTGTTACTTGCAAAAACTGTGTATAAATTTTCATTTAACTCAACTAATTTGTAAAAATTCTTTATATTTTGCTTACCATGTTTCCCTTTAAACCTGCAGGCGATGTTCTATTGCCATTGCTTGAGTGTCATGCTTCAGCGGCTGTTAATTGCTACGCCTTATATCCTTTAACTGCTGTCACTACTCCGACAACCACAACTACTAATACTAATAATACCACTGCTAATGCAGTTTCCTCTACATTAACAAATAATGCGTCCAACATGGTAACTGCCATATCCAACACCGCTCTTTTGAATGCAGCCTGGTCCAAAAAATATGTGCCCATTAAAACGTCGACAATGACAGGAGGTCTTAACCTCTGGACAAGTGGCAGTGATGTTTAAGATTAATCTAAGCTTATGTTTAATATTATTTATAGTTTTCCTATACTAATACCCAAGAGTCCTTAACAATTCGATAAACGTTTTTTTTATAATTATATTGGTATTTTAAATTTAATTTTGATTGTAGGTGTCAACTTTTGTTTTTCTTTAATTTTGGAGCTTAAAAGAAAATATTTGTATTTTTTAAAATGATTGCTTTAAACCCATTAAAATGCTTTTATCTTGGTTTTATATATTTAAAGATTTTTTCTATATATATTTGTTTAGTATGTTTGAGTTTTTTTTTTTTTTTTTTTTGTATCTACGAGAATATGTCCATTGTTTTTAAATAGTTATCTTTAAATTTCTTCGTATAACCATAGGGTTTTTTCTACTTTCTCGTATGATGAAGCATCTTGTGATATTCTATCTAATCTAGATTTAATGTTACTGCACAGTGGTATATACAATTGAAAGTTTTTAAAACATATCTTCCTTATTCTTTGTCCTTAACTTACAAACAGTGATCGGCATCGATCACTGACGTACATCGTATTCATTTGTGTCAATTTTTTTATACATTTTCCATAAGAAATGTTCAAGTTTGTTACTCTCTGTTTTAATTATTTCTAAAATTTGATGAAACATTATCACATACAACTGTGCAAGCAAATACAAGAGCTCTAGATATACATTTATATAAATCAAACAAAAGTACTATTTACTAGCATTTTCCTCTTTTAAATGTTTCTATTACTTTTGTAAGTTTTAGTACACATACTTATTGCCTTTGTCAGATTTTTAATGCCTTTCAGAGTTTTCAGAATGTTACACTACAAGCGCCACTAACTTACATTAAGTGTACAGAGAAATGGCAGCATATGTATATGTAAAAAATACTTGTACCATAACTTACAAGAGAACTATGTTTATTACTGACCAGACATTTACAATTACTTTCAATATAAATACTCCTAGTAGTAACAATATAAATAGCACCTAGAAAATTTAATTTCTAATTTAAATGATTTTTTACTTTCTTTCTATAACAATTTAGTAACCATAACACAAAATAGAAGCACCTACTATATACCAATATATTTTGTTCCTATTAAGGATTTAATATTATTGTTTGTGTGAAACTTTTCTTTATTTTTCTAATAAAATGTACGAAAATAAAACAAATTTCTTTTGTCTTTCTTTTTAAGGTAATTTTTACCTAAATTTTTAAGAACGATTATTTAACAACTTACTATAGGAGTATATATATATGTGTGTGTTTGTGTGTTTGTATGCCTGGATCTGTGTGTTATACAATTTGTGTATTTTATGTTTTTTTTTTTTCACTTTGTAGTTGATGTTGTTATTTTTGGCATACAAAGCACTCTTGTGGCTTTAATTGGCCATAATTGCAAAATGCTTTTAACTTTTATGAATTCTCTTCATCTTTACATTTCTATACTAGTCTTGGATATTTTTTTCTTTATGTCTTTATCTCTATACACATGTCACATGTTTTTAACTTATACATACATATATTGTTATTTGCATACTTTACACGTTTGTTTAGTAGGGCAATAATTATATATATGATCCTATCGGCACGTCGTAGTTATTAGTGTCCTAATATGAAAAACACTTTACCCTGGATATTTTGAGGATCGATTTTTTTTAAAATCATTTAAAAACAATTAAATAAACCTGGATAAACCTTAATATATAATTCATGTTATATATGAAAGGATGAAACTTATTTATTCCAAAATTAATCATTTTATATATAAAGTGACAAATAAAGTTGTGTAAAAGTTATAGCCCTAATGTTTAGTTTTTCTATACAAATTCTGATACTTTTTGCTATTATGTGAGAATATAAGTATTTAAATGTATGTGTTCGTGTATAAGAGTATTTTGTCTTCTTTAGTAAACTTGTTAAAATTTTATGACAAAATAATAAACATTTTATCACATGCATTTCATCATTGTTACATGCTGGTGACTTTTTTTAAATATTTTGTACATTTTTACAAAGCAAAAACTGATAATTTTAATGGCAGGCGAAGAATTTAAAAGGGAAAATTCATAAGATATATATAAACAAGATCTTTATAAATAAAAACTAATGAATCAAGTCATAAAAGATTTCGATACAAGTGACCAAATTTTTAAAGCCAATGTCTTTATACCCGGGCATCTACTTCTAGTTACTTCTAGTTCATTCAAACTTCATCTTCCGCATATTTCTAGCATCGTCCAACAGGCACATTCCTTCAGTCTCTACCTCTTAAATGCGATTGTGCTTACATGTAATCATACTAAGTGCTGTCATACCAAACGTTAACTGGCAGATGTTTCCGATATATTAAGTGTTGCCAATCACCATTAAACTTAAAACTAGCCAGTATATACATATACATATCTAGAGAATAATATATATTTATTTCTTTCTTTTTTCTTAAAGCTTTCATATTTCTCATGATTTCCGATAATTTAAAAAAAATGTTTCTAACAAAAAAAATCTTTAAAACAGCAACAATTTTATATTTTTTCTACAAACAATAAAAAAATGAAATAGATGAAAAAAAAATTATAACAAGTTTTAAGCAAATTGTCAAATAGTCAACAATTGTTGTTGAAAGTCAACAAACAACACATTTACACACACAAACTCCCACAATTGAAAACCTGGTAACATGTGAGCATACACAAAGAGACTAAAAAAAAATAAGAGAAAAACATTGTCAATTGTCTGTCAAGTGAGTGAAATGTCCCCCTGCGGATGTTGTTCGTTCATATTGTTTGAATGAGTATACAAAAATTCAAGTATGCCAACACACTTATATAAGTACGCACGTACATGGACACATACATACATACATATACATATATAATAGTTACATATGTGTATGTGAGTAGTTGTAAGTATTATTGTAGTTTTCTTTACACTATTGTATAAAGTCTCGTCATTGTTGACAATAACTACTGCAACAACAACTACAAAAACAATTTTAGAAAAATGTAAAAAAAAATTGAGCAACAATAATAACACAAACAGCAATTGCCAGTTGTGAAGTAGAGTAACAAAACCTATAGTACTTCAAAGATGAAAAAAGAAGGAAAGAGATCCTTTTATTATGGCATAAAAACTTAAATTGTTGACAATTGCAATTGTCTTACTCTCCCTCTTTAGCATACATATGTAGGTATGTATGTTCATATGTTTTAATCTAACTTACACTTTAACAGGCAGTTAAAAGATGTACTCTGACCTAAGTTTACCTAAAGTTATACTCATAAACACAATAAGAAAGAGGGTAAGCAAGCTATAATTTAAAATACAATTTAGCAACAAGTTGAAAATTTTTAAATTGTTAACATTTAAAAGTTCTTAAATAAGCTTAACAGTTTAATTTCTATGTCTTCGTAATAATTTTTAGGCGATTTTTAAACCAGCAGCAAAAAAAAAGAAAGAAAAATAATTAAAAATAGATTAAAGCATTCAAGTTCGTTGCTCATGTCTTTAGTACTAACAACTTATTTATATTCCTTAAGTGAATTTTATTTTATTTCCTTAAAATCCCACTGTTTTATATTTAAAACAATTTTATTCCAACAGTAATTTTCCACATTTCCATAACATTTTATCAGCAGAAAGAACCCAATAGAAATAGCAAATGTACAAATAAAAAAAACGCACAGCAAATAAAGTCGAAAGAAAATGTATTTAATGGCTTTGAGACGCCATATAAAATAAAAAAGAAAAAAATGAATGTTTTTTTTTTAATTTTCAAAGTATAAAACTGCCATAACAATAAAAATTCGAAAATAATGTGAGCATGATAAAAAAGGGGGCGATTTTTAATTTAACGACTTCATCTCTCACTTTTCGTTATAAATAAACATGAAACCAGAATAAGTGAAAATATATTCCTTAGCCAGAATGAGGGTCAAAACAATAAATTAGGTCATTATAAAATAAAACACTTGATCAAAATATAAATAACAACATTTCAAATGAAATATTACTATATTAACAACAACAACAACAAAAACCAACTAACACACATTTGCTTTAGTTTCTTTACTTTTTATTAGGTTTTACATTACAGTTGTTAGACTAAATAAACATTCATTTAATGCCAAATTCTATCCCTCTACATTTTTTTTCAAATTTAAAAATGTTAAATAAGGACTTATGGTTTATTTTGTGGCATAGTTGATATCTTTGAAATATTTATTAACGAAAAATTTAAATAAAAACTCACTTTTTTTGTTAACTTTATTAAATTTATGACAATTCAAATGATAAAACTGTCAGTTGTTTTATTCATAAATTAGTTTTTATGCCTTTTATTTGTGCTTAATAAATTTTAATCCTTTTTCAATGTCATTTTGAATGGTTTTCTTTTTAAACGGGTAAAATATTTAATTAAATGTTTCATTATGTATTTAGATGGTAACTTTTTGGGTAAATGTAAAACATAATTAATTTATTTGCTTATTTTTAAAATAGATTTAATTAAAAAGAATATTTTATAAAATGCATTAATTATGCATTAAATTGCGTTTTAAACTTTAGTTTAATTACCTATAAAAAAAAACTCAAAACTATAATAATATTATAGTCATATACTTAAGTTACCATACTCATGAGTCTTGACATTGGAAGTCATTGGTCAGAATATTTTAATTTCTCTACAATCTTGTTAAACTTTTTTATTAACGTTAATAAACTACTTGTTTAAATGAGGTTAAATTTAGTACTGTTGTACTTTCTTAGTCTTTTTTTGAGTACTTTATATATTAAACACTTTTTTCAAGTAGTACATAGGCTAAGTACGTAGTAGATAAACTAGTTGAATAATTAAAAAAAAAATAATCTGCAAACTAATCAATATTGCTCTATTTAAGAGAGTAATTCATAGATTATACTCTAGTAAAGAACTTGTCAAAAGTGAGAAACTAATCTGAAAACTAATCAATATACTAGACACTACTTAATATATGATAGATAAGACTGTTGTAAAAAATTTTTCCAATGTCAATAGACTAGTTCATCGAATCTTAGACTTAATCCACCCCGAGAAAATTCTTTCAGGATTTAGCCTTTGTTTTAGAGATATTTTGTCCTAAAAACAGAAAAAACGTATTTCTTATTTGAGATCTTATTAAAGCTGTCCAATCAGAGGACTTTAAAATTAATTATATTGGTTTAACCTTCATCAAAACTTCATAACTCTTTGAGTTATGTTAAATTTAAGCTTGAAATAGCTATAAAAAATTATATGGCATTTATTTTACGACAACAAATCGGTCGTGCCATATAGAATAAAGGAGAAATGAAAGTAAGACATTGGACTTTTATAATCGTATCTCGACAAAAAGCTGCAAAACGAAGTTCTATACTAGTCTTGATGAACCTGATGAACTTTGTAATTATAGAGCCTCATTTTACCCTAGCCCCTCTAAAAAGCCCCCATCAAAATTTTACTTAAATATCCACAGTTTTATTAAACAATAAATGGCTTTAGTAAATCTGAGGCAAGATACAATTCAACTTAAATGCTTTATTATGAAAACTAAATCACATTTTATTCGTATACAGGTATACAGGTGTAGGGTATTATATGGTCGGCCTCGCTCGACTATAACTTCTTACTTGTTTTTTTTTTGTGTTTTGCTTTGTTTGGCGTTAATTGTTATTATTCTTTTGATAGTTATTGCTTAGGCAATGAAAGATTAGAATAATATTAAATAAATTTAAATATTGTAAACGTTTTTAAACACACTGTGGAAAAGGATATATAACATTCGCAAAGGCAAATACTTCTACATGTTTTGTCTTAAATTGTTCTGCAATGTCCCCTTTGTTTGATGCGATCTTTTAAATTTCTCTCTTCTACCTTTAAGATCGATGGAAATTAAAATATACTCAATTACCCAGCAGAGCTTTCTATTACGAATGAAAGGCAAATTTGTATCATAATTTAAGTCTGTTCTAGCAGTAAAACGATCTCATAAAAGGTGATTATAAATTTTTGATGTCTATTTGACAACTGTTTTTTCATATTTGTGATTTTGTCTGTTAGTGACGTTTAAAACTGTCCATTCGTATAGTAAATCGTAAAGTTTTCTATAAAACTAACAATACACCATTTTTATTGTTTTAAAAAATTCAAATCGAATATTTTAACAAACATTTCGAATAATTTTTAAACATTTCTATAAAAAACATTGTTTAGATGTTTTTGACTTACAATGAAAAATAATGAGTTAAAAACTACATATTCAATGACACTTTTTAGAGGCAAGTAATTAACGAACTCTCTGAAATAAATTATTACAAATGGAGTGTTAAAAGATTGTTTTTCATACAAAAAAAAAAAAAAAAAAAAATACATCACAGAATACGAACCTGGATCTGGTGTTTGATAGTCCGTTGTCGTATTTACAACACCCCTTCTTAATTATACTTTTGCGCACCAAGTAATGATTTTAACACAGAAAAACTATTTTTAAGGAATGGTTGTGGAGGAAGTATCTCCTATGAAAGTCATTGACTTTTATATATATTTTTTCCTGTGCTGTTTTAAAGATATACACGAGATTTACCTCTCTCTTTTTTATTCTTATTAAATTCTTATCAAATAACTTACTTCAAAGCACAAACATTTAGCATTATTTAAATATAAATATTTATAATTATAAGGATTTAACAGGAAGTCTTATTAACACATTAAACGTATTTCTAAAATAATTAAAAGTTTATTAATCTTATTCTAATTGATATTTAAAACAAAAAACTCTATCTTAACAAACTTAAGCTAAAAATTGAATTCTTGTGATATATAATATTTATTTGGAAAACACACAAAATGTTGTTGATGAAAATTCAAAAAATCATACTTTTACATACATACAAATTTTCTTAAGAATTTTCATACTTAAATTGAAACAATTATTTATATTTGAATATTCTTAAGAAATCTGTATTTATGTTTATAAAGTTTTATTGAATTTAAAATATTGCGGAGTTAATTTAAAATAGAAAAACCTCTTAAAAGTAAAACAAAGTTTTTTTTTTTAATTAATATTTATTATATTATAAAACTACATTTATTATTAAAAGCCGATTGTTGCTTGGCTGTCTATTTTGAAACTGTTGTAGCTGCTTAAAGGTAAAAAGTATTTTTGCTTTTATTAAATTGCTTAGGCGTGTATGTAATTGAAAGTGTAAAGTATGTGTTTTTTTTAATTAATTATTTATGTATTTGTTTTGAAGTAATTAAATTATTATAAACTTATTTAATACTTTTATTAATCTCTTCCTGTTGTTCTTATTCTCTTCTTTAAATAATATTTTTCTGCACTTTATGTAATTTTTTCTGTTGGTAACTTTTAAATCCCACTTTCGTAACAAAAATATATACAATTAAACGATTATTATAACAACGTAGTATATATTGCAGACCCTGATCTTATTTTACCACGTGGTGAATTGGAATTTACAACACTGGATCCTACGCTCAAATAATACGAAACAAACACCCTGGGGACATAAATATTAAAATATAAATAAAAACCCCCCGCTCTCTATAACATTAGAATACAAACAAAATATATAAACAAAAACAAAATAAAAAAAGTTTGTAACTTTTAAAACTGATTTATTTATAATTTAATATAGTTTTTATACATTTTTTTTATTTTAATGAATGCAAAAAAATTCAAAAATGATATTTAATATTGTATAAATTAAAAAAAAATAAAATAAAGATAATTATAAATTAGTGTAAAAGGTAATTAAGTTATTTAACTAATATTTATAATAATGAAAATAATAAATTTAATTATAAATTAAATTTTTGTATTGTGTAATTAAGTATGAATGTGTTTTGTATGTGGGTAGTCTGTAAATTAAATTAAACTAATATATTAAGGCTAATCACAGAAAGACTTAAAATTCAAAATTTTACAAATATGCATTGTGTCTTTTATATATAAATATATTATATATTATTTTGCAAATGTTTTACATTTTTTTGGCTTTCTGTGAATATCCTTTTTATGGCCTTTAAAAATGCCATTAGTATTGTGTAATATAAAATAATTGTTAATTATTGGAAACAGTTGATGCTATTTGTTCTAACTTAGGGTTTTGCTCTATGATTGTGAAAGTGGTAATTAATGGTTTTTAATGATAATTTATATTTTATCATGATTAAAATGCAAAATATTTGAAGGGTATGTATAAATATTTTCTAAATTAATAGCTTACTATTGAATTATAATAAGACACTTGATACCGAAAACATATTTTGTTTGCTAATTTCATTGATATATGTTTTATTTTGAATATCTCCCAGAAAAATGTTTTTATACAATTTTAATAAAATTATTTTATATTAACTATACCTTTTGCGTTTCCCTACCCTCATCGTAATGTAATGAAATTAATATTAAATAACAAAAGGTCCCGTTTTAAAGATTTTCATACTTGTTTCTAGGATCACTATTAAAAATCTAGGAAAATTAGCTTTTAATATTTCCATGCTCCTAAGTTCTATATTATAGAAAATTCAATAAGTATCAGAACGAAATATACAAAGCTCGGTTTGCTTAGTTTTATATAGCTGCGTATGTCCATTATAATAGAAAACTCAAAAATTACCAGTTGAAGAACAAAATATTTCCAAAATGAACATTCTTATATGGTCTCTACACTTCTAGGTTTAATTTTATAGAAACCCGAAAAAAGTACCACTGAAGAACGAAAAATTATCCAAAAATCCCTTTGTTGTTATCTTCATGTTTCGATTTCAATTTCATAGAGAACTCAAAAAGCACCAGTTGGAGAAGGGAAAAGTACCAAAAAATTACACAGGCAACCAGGGTTTTAAAAATATTAGGATATTTTGTTTCTTAATTTAAAAATTATAAAAACTTCCCACTTTTACATCCTTTTAGTACTTTAACATAAGAATATGCAAAAGGTACACAACACGCGTTTTACGCGGCAATGCGTAATAGGCTTCTGCAAAAAAAGTTGAAATATTGTATTTTCATTTACAAGTTTTACATTGTACTTTGTGACGCGTCTGCCGCAAAAAGCTGAGCAACATTCAACTTTTGATGCGTCGGCAGCTGATTTGGGATGTATTTTGTTTTGTGTAGGTTAAGAATCAACCAAAATGAAATAAATTTCACTAAAAATAAAAGAAAAATAATAAAAACAAAATAAAAAACATAAATCAAAAAAACATTAAATGAAAGATCAAATTGTCGCAAGTTGTTTAAGTTACAGCTTGAAAAGCGTTACCGCCTCTACGCGTGATATGTACTTCCACCTTAAGCTTTAAACAGTTTTGAATATTTTCTAGTTTAGGAGATAAAATATTACCGAATTTTTACCCGTTTCTATCGTTTTTTATTCATAATGGATATACATAGTAAGCGATCAATATTATGTTAAAAATTTCAGATATTTAAATTCTACCAATTAGGCTGTGTCCTAAAATAAGGATTTTTAAAAATTTCTGAAATTTTTTAAAAATATAAAAATGTTTAAAAACCAAAATTTTCTAATTTTTTTATTTTCATTTATACATTTTATAAATTATTTCATAAAAAATCCAATTTTAGTCATAAATTCCCAGCAAAACTAGGTAATAAATTTCAATCATTAGCTTTTACGCGATGATATAGAAACTGTAATCTTTTTTCACAGACGATCTAACAAAGTAGGAAACTTTGTTAGATCGTCTTTAAAAACATGTTATGTGTACTGCATAACAAACTCCCCTCTTCTGCAAAAATGTTGTTTTAAGAATTTAAAACAATTAAAAACCTTTTTGTCATGTAAATTACATTTTTCAAATATTCTGTTCTAATTTAACTAATAATTGAAACATACCAAACACAATAACCCAAATAAACTTGTTAATAAAGCATATTTGTAATAAAGATTTTCGATTTAAAACTACAAGTAAAGATTTTCAATGAAATCTACACTATCTAATCTCACAACTGACAATACATTGACAGCAAAACATATATTCTACTCGATGTTAAACAATATCATCGATTGTTTCCTTTTAGACATAAATAAAATGTTAAATAAACAAAAATTAAATCATACAAAAAATCAATATATATATATATATAAGACAAAAATGTAAATAGAAGAAGGAAAAAAACCTTAAAATAAATTGGAATAAAATAATTAAAGCAAATATACAATTCATTGAATTTGTTCTTAGATACTCCTATGAATGTTTGCTAAATTAAAAAAAATATTAAAATAAATACAACAAATTAAAATAAATAGCAAAACATACTCCTCTCTCTCTATATATATAAAATATGTACAAAACAATAAATTTTTTGTAAATATCGAATTTATATATAAAAATTAAAGCAAAAAAAAAAAAATAATAATAGAATTAAATTTAAAAATAAAGAAAAAATTTAGCTTAAAATTTATTAGAATTATTGTGTTAAAAATAAACTTTATAAAGAAATATTTCTATGTTTATTTTTTAGACAAATAATCCAAAAAAAAAGATAATTTTAAAAATAAACCCATAAGCTAAAAAAAAAAAAAATAAAATTATAAAGAGAAAAAAAACATCAAATCAAATGTCAAACAGCCAGTAAGTCAGTCATATATAAATAAATAAATTAAATGTTAAATAATAGTTCTTAAAATATAAAATAATATTACAACTAAAATATAAAAGAAAAATTTAAATTTAACTTTTAAGTGTTTCTTGTTAAAAAAAAAACTATAAAAAACAACAAATATTAGTTTAAATGTATTATATGAAAATGAAAAAGAAAGTAATAAAAATAACATAAATAAGATACTTAAACCCATAAAAAAACTAATAACGAAAATTAAAATTATACTTGACTTTACTTTTTTTATTTTAAAAATCAAAAACAAAACTTAAGTTTAAGTATTATTATCAACACAAAAAAATAACATAAAAATACAAAAAATTCTTTAAGAACTAAACTGATTATTTTAAGAAATAGTCATAATTCTAAAAAAAATATATTAATAATAAAAACCAATTATGTTTACATTTTTAAGTAATAAACAAATTAAACTTTTCAAAAATTCTAAAACATATTAGACACAATGTAAGTTATTCAGCAAACAAAAATAAATTCCTTAAATTTTTTAACATTTTCCTCTTACAAGAACAATATGTAATAATTTTTATTATAATAAAATTTGTATAAAATGATTTCATAATAATCCAAGACTATTGAAGTAGTTTCGTCAGAAATCCAACAAGAATAACAAAATCTACGAAATTGTATCACAGTATGTGCTAGAAATGAAATTAAGAATAATATGAAAGAAAAAAATTCAATAAAAATTAAAGAAAAAAAATATACAAGGATTATGAATAAAAAACGATTTAAAATATAAAAAAATATTAAACAATTTGAATTTTATTAAATATAAAAAAGAATACTGAAATGAATGGTAAGATAATTTGAAATTAAAGAAATGATAAAAAAATAGGAAAGTATAGTCGGACATGGCCGATCATATAATACCCTACACCATAAGTATTTTTTTTTTTAATTTTTATTTTTTATAAAGAAACTTTAATGTTGAATTTTACCCTAATTCCAAAGTATTTATGCAATTTATTGATAAAAAAAACAAAATTTTCTAAATGTAAGACATTGAAATAATGCTCACAGATTCACAAAAGTATATTCTGGGTTCTTATTACATTCTATTCACCTGTCTGGTTGTTAAAAGCACGATAGAGTCCGAAAGGAAAGATCTAGAGACTTTCTACAAATATTTCACTCAAAATATCGGTTTCTTTAAATATATATGAATAAGGGAAAGTTCTAAATAAATGATTAAAATAACAATATGCGACTAAAATAAATACCTGAAAAGCGATACTATTTTTCTGATAGGTATTTTCAAGTATTAATTGAATGACAACAAATTTAAATGTTTTAACACGTTCTGCAAACCCTTTATATTTATAGCATTTGGTCTAATTATTTAACCAAAAATATGAAATTGAAAAACAAACTAATTTTTTGTTGAAGCAGTTTTAAACTTAATGATTTTAAACATTAACACATTTAAATATATACATACACACAAACATACAAATAAGTACGTAAATTATAAAATTGCGACATATGACAACCAAGAATTAAATACACAAACACATCAACAAATAATATTGTTAAAACAAATGTAGATATGAGGGTTTGTTCATACTAAGTATTTGTCACTAAATCCAACAAGTAAATGACATTTACACTTGAGTATGAACACATACACCTATATACATGCACTAAAACAACGTAATCATGCAGTAATCGTAGGTTTGTGTGTATTTAAATTGGTACAATTAAAGAAAAAGGCCTTGACTTTGTCAGCCTTACAAGAGATATGTATTTTCTTTTAAATTAAATTTTATTGTGGCTTTCCAAGGACTTTTCCCAGTTTTCCAAAAGATCAGTTGCTTGTTGCTATGTACATGCTTTATACAATTTCTATAAAAAAGGAATTTTGATATATTATATTGAAAAACATTCAAAGCGTTTTAGGCCCTTTATAAGGCCCCTACATCGACTTGTTATATATGGATAGTGACACACATGTTATGAGCTTGTATAATGTACGTGTGCAAATAATTTCAATGGTGCTGCTGAGATGATGGTGTTTGGTGTTATAGACGTTGTTGCTGTTTGTAGCAGGAGGTGAGATGCACTGCGCCTTCTACCACTTAACACTCGGCAGGTACTTAAATGTCAAATTTGTATGTTTTAAAATGTGTGTGTATGTGCGTAGATATATGTACATATACGTATAAGAGTGTATGTTTATTGATAACAAGGACAAACATGTTAACAATTGCCAACAACACGAAACAGTCAGTAGCAAGCAACAATTAATACATTAATAATCTGTCCACTCCTTCACAAACACACATATTTATATACACAGAAACACATGCACACACAATTTAAACTCCTTGACATATACACACACTTTCTCGCCAATACAAACAAACAGAGCTGAAATAAACCGACACTTACGATAGCAGAGCCACTTATTGATTGAGGATAAAATCGAGAGAGGGAGAGTGAAACTAGTGCTTTATTATTGTTATGCCAGTACTATGAAGTTGTTGCTGATGTAGCTGTACCAGTTATTGGTAATAATATGTCAATAGTTTCAACACCTTTATTTCCCCAAATGAGTAAGTAGTATGTATTATTGTTGTTGACTGCATATTTATGTGTATGCAAGTATGAGTCCATAAACATTTTATTTTTATATATATATATATATATATATATATATATATTATATATATATATATATATATATATATATATATATATATATATATATAATATATATATATATATATTATATATAATATATATATATATATATAATATATATATATATATATATATATATATATATATATATATTTTTTTTTTTTTTTTTTTTTTTTTTTGTTAACATTATAATTAAACCGTGAAACTGATAAACAATTTAAGTGGATACTCATGCTTTCAGTCACGAAACGCAACAATTTCATGTAGAAATTGTGGTCAATAATTAAAATATATTTCATTCTGATATTTTATCTATACTTCAAGGTCTTCTTAAATGCAGAGAATACAATTTAAATTGAAATTAATATTGTAAATATTTCATATGTGTATGTACACAAATACATATTTCTACATGTAGAACGTTTATTAAAAATATAGGAATGCAATATATTTAAAGGGTTTTTATTTTATTTAAACACAATTAAATGATGGTGTTCAACATTCATGTACATTTTACATTTTTTGCGTATGCATACATACTAGATTGTAAATACTTTTCACAACCACGATCGAATATGTAATTATGAAATATTGGTTCTTAATTGCAAAAACTACAAATACAATATTATAGATTTTGATCTGTTCTTTATTGTTTCTCGTAAAATAAATAGTTTGACAGAGTTTCAACTAAGATGAATTCTAGCATTCGAAATCGACAAAATATTCAAAAATTTTTTCATGTTATATTAACCCAGCAAGAACTTTTGATTTGCAATTGTTACAACTTACCTATTAAAGATACACAAATCGGATAGTATAAAAATATGTTATTAAATTTGTCAAATGAATAATACTATAAATAAAACTAAGTTTTTTTTATCCCATAAAACTTAATCTCACCTCGGTACCTTAATAAGAAAAAGATATTATTAATATTTTACGTTGATAAATAAATCATATTTGTTAATAGAAATATAAAGTAATCAAATAAATAATGTATTATGCTTATACATTAAAAAAATGTATATTTATAAATAAATTTGTTGTATGTATATAAGTCATAATCAAATCAAATACCAAATTGTATGTTTGTAAATAATATTATGATAATAAGGACATACAAATATATGTTACCAGTAAAAAGTACAATTACTTACGCACTTAAATCCAGGAAAACACAAATAATCTACAAATTTATGTGTTTTTATAACAACATACACATTTTGGTATAAATGTGTAAGAATATACATATACATACAGTAATGATTTTTTTATTAAATTTTATATTTGCTTTATTATATCCTTCACTTTCATAAGAAGAATATATATAAGTTTGTCATTACGTTTGTAATTTATATAACTAAAACATTCTGACCGCTTTCTCTATAGAAAGCGTAGTCGATTTAGCCGTGTCCGTCTGTACATCTATATTGAGCTTTACGTAAGTACCTGTCGCGTAGCCCTATCTCACGGTTGTACTTTTACAACCACTGGATGAGTATATTAAACAACTCACCACTGCCCCTTGTGTATTTTACATTTTTATACATGGATGGTTCAGTCCATGTACAAGCTCAAAGAAATGTTTGTTCTAAATTAAGAAATAATAAGTTTTAACTTAAAAGTGTCAAACCAAAAATATAAGATTTTTTAACATTTAACACTTTCAGTAATTCGTTGCTATTTTTTTACTCTTAACTGTAAATATGCAAAATGATAAATTTCTGCATATATTTACAAGTATAATACATCCATACGTAATATTTATGTAAATTGTATTACAGTGAACGCTTTTGATAACTAGCTTCACATAAGTGTGAGTCTGTCGACTTGCAGGATTTTCTTTCCCATTCCTTTCATTCAACTACATCGTCTTTGATATCACTTTGATGTTTGAAGTAAAAATGATGAGTACTCTAGTGAATGTTCAGATTTTTTTTTATTTCCTTGAAATCTATTTTATACAATTTTTTTCTTTACTTATTTTAGATGTTCAGTTATTAATCACAAAGGGAACACAAACGAAGAAAACAAGTTGTTGTGTGTGTATTTTACTAGGGCAGCAAGCTGTATTTAAGGCAAAATATATATATTTATATTCGCATAACAAATAATACACCAACATATAAAAATGTAATAATAATAAAAAAATCTTTAAATAAAGCGAAAAAAACGAAAATTTTTATTGCACATAGAGAATGATGATGAAAATAACTCAAGAACATTAATTCATAACGAAGTATTCATTTTAAACTAGATGACTATACGACAATCACAAAAACATTATTGCTATATTCCATTTAAGTATTTTTTCCATACCCTACAATCGGTGAAAAGGTGTAAGTAATTAGTATTAATTGAGCTTTTTTTATATCAAAACTTTTTAGTTTTTTTAATAAATAACTTAATTTGAGTTATCATTGGACTTGATATAAAATAGGTTCAAAACTAAAAACTCGTAGAGTGAGTTTTTATCCGGATGGATTGACAGACAAACGTATAATAATCTAAATTCAATCTTTTGTTTAAATATTAAATACAATTGTATTTTTGAGTTCAAAGCTCTAAGTAATACTCAAAATTATCAAAATCAAAACATAAATCAAGTCCACACCACTTAAAATAATTACCGTAGGGGATTGCGAATTTTTTCACCAACTTTATTGCCACTAATTTCATTTATCAACTCCCCCAACAAAATACATAAATATGTATGTATCTTTCATTTTTTATTTCTTATTTCACATAAGTATTCTCTATATAAAAGAATTTAAACATTCTTCTCAAATAATGTTTTAAACTTGTTCCCTTAAAATGACACAAAAAGTGTACGCTATAGTGTCTGATATAAATGAAACTACGCATTCTGCAATACAAGGAGCGTTAATAACAACGCTTATCTGTTGGCAATGACATCTTCTAGCTGCATTAAAAAAAAAAAAAAAAAAAAACAAAGAAAAAATTTATCCAAATGGATTTTCATTGAAGAAAGGGTGCAATAACAAAGAGTGTGATATTTACAATAATATGTATATAAAATATTGTAATATACATACATAGCTTGTAAGAAACCTTAGGGATAAATAATAAAAAATGGAAAATACAATAGCAATTATATATATAGTCTAGTCTAGTCTATAGTCTAGTCTAGTCTATAGTCTAGTCTATAGTCTAGTCTATAGTCTAGTCTATAGTCTAGTCTATAGTCTAGTCTATAGTCTAGTCTATAGTCTAGTCTATATTCTAGTCTATAGTCTAGTCTATAGTCTAGTCTATAGTCTAGTCTATAGTCTAGTCTATAGTCTAGTCTATAGTCTAGTCTATAGTCTAGTCTATAGTCTAGTCTATAGTCTAGTCTATAGTCTAGTCTATAGTCTAGTCTATAGTCTAGTCTATAGTCTAGTCTATAGTCTAGTCTATAGTCTAGTCTATAGTCTAGTCTATAGTCTAGTCTATAGTCTAGTCTATAGTCTAGTCTATAGTCTAGTCTATAGTCTAGTCTATAGTCTAGTCTATAGTCTAGTCTATAGTCTAGTCTATAGTCTAGTCTATAGTCTAGTCTATAGTCTAGTCTATAGTCTAGTCTATAGTCTAGTCTATAGTCTAGTCTATAGTCTAGTCTATAGTCTAGTCTATAGTCTAGTCTATAGTCTAGTCTATAGTCTAGTCTATAGTCTAGTCTATAGTCTAGTCTATAGTCTAGTCTATAGTCTAGTCTATAGTCTAGTCTATAGTCTAGTCTATAGTCTAGTCTATAGTCTAGTCTATAGTCTAGTCTATAGTCTAGTCTATAGTCTAGTCTATAGTCTAGTCTATAGTCTAGTCTATAGTCTAGTCTATAGTCTAGTCTATAGTCTAGTCTATAGTCTAGTCTATAGTCTAGTCTATAGTCTAGTCTATAGTCTAGTCTATAGTCTAGTCTATAGTCTAGTCTATAGTCTAGTCTATAGTCTAGTCTATAGTCTAGTCTATAGTCTAGTCTATAGTCTAGTCTATAGTCTAGTCTATAGTCTAGTCTATAGTCTAGTCTATAGTCTAGTCTATAGTCTAGTCTATAGTCTAGTCTATAGTCTAGTCTATAGTCTAGTCTATAGTCTAGTCTATAGTCTAGTCTATAGTCTAGTCTATAGTCTAGTCTATAGTCTAGTCTTAGTCTAGTCTATAGTCTAGTCTATAGTCTAGTCTATAGTCTAGTCTATAGTCTAGTCTATAGTCTAGTCTATAGTCTAGTCTATAGTCTAGTCTATAGTCTAGTCTATAGTCTAGTCTATAGTCTAGTCTATAGTCTAGTCTATAGTCTAGTCTATAGTCTAGTCTATAGTCTAGTCTATAGTCTAGTCTATAGTCTAGTCTATAGTCTAGTCTATAGTCTAGTCTATAGTCTAGTCTATAGTCTAGTCTATAGTCTAGTCTATAGTCTAGTCTATAGTCTAGTCTATAGTCTAGTCTATAGTCTAGTCTATAGTCTAGTCTATAGTCTAGTCTATAGTCTAGTCTATAGTCTAGTCTATAGTCTAGTCTATAGTCTAGTCTATAGTCTAGTCTATAGTCTAGTCTATAGTCTAGTCTATAGTCTAGTCTATAGTCTAGTCTATAGTCTTGTCTAGTCTATAGTCTATAGTCTAGTCTAGTCTATAGTCTAGTCTATAGTCTAGTCTAGTCTAGTCTAGTCTAGTCTAGTCTAGTCTATAGTCTAGTCTAGTCTATAGTCTAGTCTATAGTCTAGTCTATAGTCTAGTCTATAGTCTAGTCTATAGTCTAGTCTATAGTCTAGTCTATAGTCTAGTCTATAGTCTAGTCTATAGTCTAGTCTATAGTCTAGTCTATAGTCTAGTCTATAGTCTGGTCATAGTCTAGTCATAGTCTAGTCATAGTCTAGTCATAGTCTAGTCATAGTCTAGTCATAGTCTAGTCATAGTCTAGTCATAGTCTAGTCATAGTCTAGTCATAGTCTAGTCATAGTCTAGTCATAGTCTAGTCATAGTCTAGTCATAGTCTAGTCATAGTCTAGTCATAGTCTAGTCATAGTCTAGTCATAGTCTAGTCATAGTCTAGTCATAGTCTAGTCATAGTCTAGTCATAGTCTAGTCATAGTCTAGTCATAGTCTAGTCATAGTCTAGTCATAGTCTAGTCATAGTCTAGTCATAGTCTAGTCATAGTCTAGTCATAGTCTAGTCATAGTCTAGTCATAGTCTAGTCATAGTCTAGTCATAGTCTAGTCATAGTCTAGTCATAGTCTAGTCATAGTCTAGTCATAGTCTAGTCATAGTCTAGTCATAGTCTAGTCATAGTCTAGTCATAGTCTAGTCATAGTCTAGTCATAGTCTAGTCATAGTCTAGTCATAGTCTAGTCATAGTCTAGTCATAGTCTAGTCATAGTCTAGTCATAGTCTAGTCATAGTCTAGTCATAGTCTAGTCATAGTCTAGTCATAGTCTAGTCATAGTCTAGTCATAGTCTAGTCATAGTCTAGTCATAGTCTAGTCATAGTCTAGTCATAGTCTAGTCATAGTCTAGTCATAGTCTAGTCATAGTCTAGTCATAGTCTAGTCATAGTCTAGTCATAGTCTAGTCATAGTCTAGTCATAGTCTAGTCATAGTCTAGTCATAGTCTAGTCATAGTCTAGTCATAGTCTAGTCATAGTCTAGTCATAGTCTAGTCATAGTCTAGTCATAGTCTAGTCATAGTCTAGTCATAGTCTAGTCATAGTTTAGTCATAGTCTAGTCATAGTCTAGTCATAGTCTAGTCATAGTCTAGTCATAGTCTAGTCATAGTCTAGTCATAGTCTAGTCATAGTCTAGTCATAGTCTTGTCATAGTCTAGTCATAGTCTAGTCATAGTCTAGTCATAGTCTAGTCATAGTCTAGTCATAGTCTAGTCATAGTCTAGTCATAGTCTAGACATAGTCTAGTCATAGTCTAGTCATAGTCTAGTCATAGTCTAGTCATAGTCTAGTCATAGTCTAGTCATAGTCTAGTCATAGTCTGGATTTTCTCAATTTAAACTTCAAATGCTGTAGTCAAACAAGTTTAAAAGGAAATTTAAAACTTACTCCACTTTACTAAAGCTTTGGTAGATTTAAAAAACTTACCCGACTGTGGGAAAAACAACAAAATCAATACATATTTTAAAATCTTCTACATTTATTCAATATGCTCTATTTCGATGTATCATTTTCAAGAAAACTTATAGAAAAACTATAATCGAATAATTTAACTTAGTTAATTTTAAACAATTTCTAAGTATACAATAACAATTTTATAATTCATTTTCTTATTTGATTACTTTTCCTCGGAAGCTGATGTACAATTGACGGTAGCTGCAGTTGTTTTGTTGTCACAACCGTTTGCTGAGGCACCTTGATGTTGTTGTTGCTGTTTGTCCGTCTCCTTAACAGTAAATGTAACAAAATATCTTTTATTACTGTCGAGTTTTTCCGATGGCAGTGATATTAATTGTTTACTCTTGCCGTGTGACAATTCGAGGGCAACTTTGCCATTGCAGGCGGTGCCAGTTGTAAGAATTTTGGGTAGATAAAAACTACCCACACCGTTTTTTTTATATGGTCCAAAACCAAATTTTGGCATTGTGTGATGATTCATCATGGGAACTGTTATGCAAAAAGAAAAAAAAAACAAGAATAGAAATGTGGAAACAAAAGAGAGAGAAAGAGAAAGCGGGAGAAATGGATAAATAAAATGAAATTAATGAATTAAAGCTGAAAACTGTTTGTCATTAATAAAAACGTACTAAAATGAATGAAAAACATTATGAATTATTAATATAAAGTTTTTTATTTTTTGAATTACAGAATCATTTATCAAGTCAAAGTAAAACTACTATTGTTTATAGTTTTTATTATTGTTGTTATTACATTTGCTCGTGATAAAAATGTGTACATGTGGGCCACACGTAGTATACTTTATAATTTATTTAAAGAAACAAATAAATATTACTCATACGTCAGGGTAGACGAGGGTGTTTGAAAATTGTAGTTGAAAAATATAATATTTATTTTTATTTCAGTAAGGTTATTTTACTACTGTAAATTAAATTTTTTACAAACAATTTTCTAAAGAGCACACCTCGCCTTAACTGCAAATAAACAAATAGAATTTACTTACAAAAAATATTATACTATTGCTCTAAAAAATTTATACGAACAATTCAATTCAATAGTGCCTTTTTTGCCTGCAAAAACTAAAACACCAGCTGTGGTGTGATGGTTCTTGTTCCATTTTTTCAGATCTTGAATTCTTTGTTTAAGTTCTAGCAGCGTATGTGTTCTAGTTTGATAGACTACTTTTACACCGTATGTATTGTGCTAAAAACAACAAGAACTTTTAGCAAACAAATAAAACGAAAAGAGCAACATTGTCCTTTTGACAAACAAGCAGTGGTTTGTATGAGCATGTATATGTGAGTTTAATGGAAGTATTAAGGTATTTTTGATATTACTTTTCAACTGCTGCCAGTTGTTTGCAAGTATTTTCTTGTATTTTTTTTTCACTGGGGAGGATCCCAAATAACTGAAAACTACGAAATAAATTACATTCAGAGCCATGACGACTAAGTGTGGTTTTGTTTTATGTGTTACATAAAGTAATGTTTCAACAGCAATAATAACAACAGCGTTAGCTATAAAAACTATGTAAAATGTTTTATATATATATAGAACAAAACTTATACATATTCGTTTTTATATTAATACATATTAAAAAAATCTTGCAATATTTATATATAAAATCTTATAACTTCAAGCGATGTTTTTTATAAGTTTTTGCAAAAAACTACAACAACATTAAAAAAATCATTTTGGTGGCTTTTCTTCTTCACTTGTAGCGAATGTAAGGAATTGAGGCGATAATACGGAACACAAAATTAAGACACAGTTGGAAAAGAAGATGAAGATGTAGACAAACAGTAGTTAATCTTGAAAAAAAGAGAGAAAAATGTCACATAAATGTTACTAAGATTAGAGCTGAAAAATGCACAGTGATTCGTATTATTGAAAGAAATAAAATTTTTAAACACAAATAACAAGCGATACATAGGTTTTTTATCACTCCTGACTTTAAAATTTTAGAATGTTTTTTAGTGTCAAAAGCAGATAAATATAAATATTTTTCTAACCCCCAATAACACAATGTCTATCTTTATCTTAAGGTTAAATTGACAGTTTTCATACAAAAAATATTTTAATCGGCAGAATAACTTTCGGTTAAACGATAACCAGAGGTGGAGTTAACGGGACTAAGAAAATGTGTATTAACCATTATACATTTTAAATTTTTTATTTTTCAAAAATTGTTTTTTTTTACCACCGTTCACAAAATAACCATAGTGATGCTTTTAAGTATTTTCGCTTATAAATATCACAACATGAGTTGAAAACACAAGAACAAAAACTAAAAAAATGGAGTAAAAATTATACAAAAAACGAGAATAAACACGAAATACTGTGTCAAAGAAACATTGCTTTAGATGTTGGTGAATTGTTCTACACAGTTGTTTGATGTGTCCCCTCAAGCGACGCATTATAAAATTGCATCATGCTTCAGCTAAAAAACAATGCCAAACACACACACAATTGAAGATACAAAAAGGCAAACTGAAGCTGCAATAGTGGTAGTATCAGTCCTACATACTAATAAACATACTATAGATGCAAACAGTAATATTTCAACAATTTTTGCTAAAACGTACAACATTGTAAATACACGACAAAATACAATAAGAACAATAACAACAACAGCAGAAGAAGCAACAAAATAAAGAGAGATAAAAAAAGAACGGGAACAAAAACATCAGATGGTTTTGACATCAAGGGATCATTTGCATCAACGTCAAGCATGTGGCGACGTCACTAAAATGCATAAACATATACATAGAAATATATTTTAAATTTTAAATACACTCAGCGATGCCCAACAGTTCGACAAAGAGTCAATACATCCGAAAAATATAAAAAACACATACATCTAATCATCTGGTTGGCTCTAATTCGTCTATCGTCACGGATGTACTTACTTAAGTGTCCCCTCTTTAAGGGATAGAGTGGAGACTTAAAAAACAAACTTATGCTTTTTGTATGACTTTCTGTAATCAACGCCCCGATGTAGGTAAGTGGTAGATTAAATAGGTAGTTCGGGACTGTCCTACTGAACTGCTGGGTATGTATAAACATAAACATATATATAACAACAACATTTATTGTCATCTAAGGAATAAAAATAATGTTGAGTGTGTTAGCGAGAGCAATAGAAAAAGAAATGGCTAAAATACGAACGAAAAGTATTATAACAATAAACATTAACCAAAATTCTCAAATAAATGTCACAAATTAAATTCTACTTTTATTTTTCTGTTCCTTTCTCATACAATACATTCATACATACATATATACATTTTTTGCGAACTGTAATTTATCTTTAAATAAAATGGAAAAAAAAGTAATACTTAATAAGAAAATGAAGTGCATCGTGATAAGATGAAAACAAAACAGAAACAAACAAAAGCTATGGAAACAACTTAATATTTTAAACCAACAAAAGTAATGAACCTTAAACATTTTCATGTTTCATGCTCAACAGAAAAATCACAGAAAAATATGTATTAAGAGTAGTTGGCAGTTTGGGTTTTTTTAATTAAATTCTTGAAAAATTAATTATAATATTTTTTATAACTTGTAAAAAGAGAATTAATAATGTTTTTATTAGAGTTTAAATTTTAATTGTGTTTCTTTATGATGTTGGTCAAAAAAAAAAAAAAAATGAAAAGAGTAACTGTTGCTTGAATAACATAATATTTATAAAAGAATAATGGTATCAGAGAGGAAATGTATCTTCCTTGAGTGGTTTTAATGGAATAGTTGGGTTTCAATTTTCTGTTGCCAATTCATCGATAAATTGATACCTTAGAAAAGTAATTAAAACAACGTGATTCATTTAAGATACTAATCATATTTTCAAATACTAAATAAGTCGTTCTATAATTGTTTCCATCCTTCATTAGATATCGAAAGGATCAATCTTGGGAAATCCTTAGTTAATATAAAAAAAGCTTTCTTCTAATAACAGTTCCAAGACACCTCCACCAATTTGATAATAGTCCGTTTGTTTTTTTTTCAAAATTTTTAAATGAATATGAAAGCCACGCCCACTATAGCCATTCTGACTATTTTGACCAAAAATATTCTTATGGATGTCAAAGTTTTCCGTGTAAAATTTGAGGACTTTGATTGCACCAGTTTTCAATATACACGACTTTTAATAGCTATTTAGTAAATAGGCTTGAAATATTAAAATAAGAGGTATTCTATTTTTCCTTCCAGGTATACCTGTCATAATGTAGAATATTTGTTAAGTATTTCAGAAATACACCATATTTTTCTGCATATTGCATTCCTACAAAAGGTATCCTGGAATATCGGTCGCAAAGGTTTAGTTCAAACACCGACTCTGTAAAATTAAGCTTTTCGTTGACAAATTGTTTATATGTAACCAATGGACTTTATATTGCTATGGTTAGGTTAGGTCTTTAGGTGAATGTATGCACTACTAGGCCACTATCGGGTCAAAATTGTAAATCTGTGCCCGTAATTCTTTTGTATTTTTCCATAAGTCTAGGAATATCTGAGCAAATCTAAATGATAAAACTTTAATAGTGTTTACGATAACAACCAAGTAATCGTAAATTCCAAATTAAATAATATACACATAAATACTTATGTATTTTAATAAATTCGGTTATAAAGTATGAGAGCAAACGATAAAACACATAATTCCATTTTAATACTATTTTCCGTAATTGTAACATAAATAACATAAAACGCACAACAACAGTCCATAATAAAATGTTTTTTTTTTTTCATAAGATGCAGTCGGATGTCTTTTGATGTCAATTTTGTTTTGCAATAATGAGGTTTAAAATTCTAGCAAAAAATTACTATTTGCAATTTTATTTCTTCCAACATCACCATCGTCATCATTATCTTCTAGTCTTCTTAGCGATATTTTTTGCTATTTTAATATGCTGTTGTTAGTTGTCTGGTTGCTTGTACTTGTAAGTAGTAATACAATTTTCTATTAAATTTTTCATTTTATTTTTTATATATATTTTTTTCGCTTTTTTTGGTTTATTGCGTATTTATGATGTAGTGAAGTGAGCTGAATGCTACAGTAGCAAAAAAATAGCAGCTTACTGTTTACCAAATTTGCTCTCTTTGAATTATTTGTGGGTTGCTTGTGTTTTTATTCATTTCCTTGTTTTTATGATTAAGGATTAGTACGCTATAAAATTCTTATTTTAGTTGGTCTATTTATTTATTTATTTATTTATTACACACATTATGATGGATTACTGATGACTTTTTGCGTTTAGTATAGAGATTTGTTAATTTATCGTCTTTGACTTTTGTTTTTGTGTGGTTTATACTAGAAATGAAGTTCATTTTGAAAGTATGTTCAAATTTATAAAGAAAATAATAAGGTGGTGAAAAATTTTCAAAGCTAATGATGTTTAAAGTTATTTGACTATTTTTATACCTTAACAAAATATTAAGATTACCTAGAACATTTATGTTTTAAACAGAGTTTTTTGTCTAGTGTTTTCTTGTATAACATATTTTTATTTTGCATTGACTTGATAAAATAATTGTTCAAACAATCGTAATATTCATATTAATGTGAAATTTTTTAATGAATACTCATACTTACTGTATGCGGCACAGGGTATTCCAGTATATGCATGAGCTGCATGCAGACAACGATGTGTTCGTGTAGTACACTGCAACGCCTTTTCGTAAGCATTATAATCAGGACTTAAACGTCTTTCAGCCTATATGGATAACATAACGGAATACATTTATAAGATTACAATGGTTTTTAATGCACATTTGTTGACAATATATAGGATTTGGATAATTATGAAAGTCGAGAAATAACAATATCTTACTATATATTAAAAAGCCTAAGTATAAGAAAATAACAACAACTTCATTCATTACATATTCATTACAACTCATTATTTTAAAGCGGCTATGTCATGGAAATCAATTACCACTCTCGCTGAAAACTAAGCGCTTAAATAAGTCATTTCAAATTGGTAATTTAAAAGTTGTTCTCCAAATTTTAACAATGTTACTCAATAGTTGTTTATTGAAAATTATTTATACTTACGAACACCATATAAACATATATAAACATCAATCATTTCATTATATCAAACATCAAACACATACATACATATGTATACACACTCACCTCTTCATACACTTCATTGATATTCTGAAAATTATAAGTGCCCGGTTTCTGTAGAGCCTTAAGCGTTTCATAAAGGAACAATTCGAAATTTTTAAAAGTATATTCGCTAAAATTATAACGACGCAAACGTGTGCCTGTCTCACCGCCTAGGGCGGCACACGATTTATGATAATCATCTACGGCGCGTTTAACCAACACAGCTTCGTTGAGTTTATTTGAGCGTATTTGCAGTGACTTTAATTCCAGCAAATGTTGAAAGATCTTACGTTCCATATAATACCTAAAGGGCGAAAAATAAGAGCAAGAAAATAATAAAAAGATAAAGAATAAACGTTAAGACAAAAATGAATTTATTTGCAAGTAAGACGAAGAAAAAAAAAACAAAAAGGAATTGTATAAAGTCACACATATGCAGGCAATTTTCTGTGGCATTTTATTGGTGTTGAATAATAACACACATGTGTGTGTGTGTGTGGAAATGTTTGAATTTATGGTAAAGTATGTAAATATAATAAGTTTAAAAATATGATAAAAATATTTAAAGACAAGAAGGTAAAAATCATAGTAATAACATTATGTTATTTGTTGCTTCAGTTTCTGCCTTAAGTTATAAAATAAAGAAGAAGTATACATATGATATTTACACATATTTAAGAAGTTACTTTTGTCTTTTTGTAGTGCAGTAGAAGAAAATAGAAATGAGAAATGAGAAACATTGAAACAAACCGAGACAATTTTTTTTTAATACAAGACTCTAGTATGGGAGCTATCAAAGCCACAAAATTATTTACAATGTTTTTCTAAAAAAAGGGGTAAGAAAAAATATTTACTTTTTAAATTTTTTTTTATGATCAATGGTTTTCAAATTCTTTTCATTTCCCAAATCGTATTAATCCAATTTTCACAAAAAATTACAATAAGGTGGATTTCATTTACAAACCTAAACTATAAACATTTTGATCGGAAGTTTAAAATGTATAACACAGAGAAAAATAAGAATTCTTAAATTTTTTATCAATAAGTTTTAAATATAATTAGTTTCGTCATAACATGTACAATCTTGTAAGGAAATCCCATCGAAATTTTTAAACAAAATATTAAAAATCACCTTAATATTACAAATTACATATTCGTATGTGATAGGAAAACTTATGTTCTTTGAGATTTCCTATACAGAAATTTAACCATAAATAAAAATATTAAGGAAATGGCAAAGAAACTTTCTGTGTGTTACCCCTTTTTTCATAAATATTTTAAATGTATTCTCACGGTCCCCCAAACATACAAACTCTGTCATACTGATAGCGTTTTTTTTTGTGTATTATTTGCAAAAGAGAAAAAAAGGAAAATTTACCGACAAAGTTGACACCAATACTAAAATAGAGAAAAAATGAGAGATATAAAAGCAAACAAACAAACAAATCCTCGAAAGGCAAAAGCAAACATGGTTCGATGTCTCTACGTGCATATGTTTGGTTATGCGTGAGTTTGGCAGCAAGTAATCGCTTATTATAAGTTATGACATGCTGAGAAATGACATTTTATATATTTTTATTTCATATATTTTTTCCATATTTTTTTTTACTCTCTTTCCAGTTTTACTTGCACCCACTGCTGTGAGTATGGGTGAATATGTGAATATTTCATAATACAAAGACACTGGTATATAGTCAACATACAGATACATACACAAACACACACACACAATACAGACATGCAAACATTTTACCATTTCATTTACAATTCCATTGTTGAATTGGTGTTGACATTCGTAGACAAAAGCAAACGAATTATTGAATCATTGTATGTAAATTTATACAAAAAAGGACCGAGATGAGCGAACAGATGGAAAATATAGAAAAAAATAACGTAATATTGAAAGAAATTTTTAATGTATATACTTGTGTATGTTTTATTTAATAAAATAAAATATATTTAATATTTTTGTTTTCGAAAATTTAAGAAAACACAGATTTAATTTATGTCTGTAATAAAAGTATTTACTATACATTTTTAAGTTTAAAATTATTATTATTAAATTTCTTTAAAAATATGTATGTATCTCAAGAAATTTTATAATTGTTAATACACAATTATCATAAATAAAAACATGCAAGCAAAATTTATTTATATATGGAAAAGTATATATATTGACTAATCTATGAATTAGTCTATGGCTAATCAATAAGTCTATGGACTTGTTATCTATCGACTTGTTAAGCCTAAGAAGTAGTTAATTGACTTCTCAATGAAAATATATGTTGTCCATTGATTGGTATTCAAGCTTGACTATGTACTAGTTTGTAGACTAGTCTATGAACCAATTTATAGACTAGTATATGGAATAGTATATAGACTAGTCTATGGAATAGTATATAGACTAGTTTACAATTTTGTAAATATATAAAACAGTGAATTAATCTATAGACTGGAATAATGACTAGTTATTTACTAGTCTATATACTGTTTTTTTTTTTTGATTACTCTATAGACTGGTTCATATACTGATCTATTCATTAGTCTATTGGCTAGTCTATATATTGATTTATTGTCTATTCTATAGGCCAGTTTATTGACTAGTTCTTTGACTATTGAATACTTTATAGACTGATCTATTGATTTCTCTGTTAACATATTTACTGGCTAGTCCATGAACGAGTCTATTGTCTAGTCGACGGACAGATCATCTTATTAATCTATGAACAAAAATAATCAACTGAGGTATTCTAATATTAGCTAATACCGTGGAATAGTCTATTGATTATTCTACGAATAAGTTTTCGAACTTGTCTATGCACTAATCTATAGACTAGTTTATATAGGTGTCTGGGGAATATTTTATAAACTATTCTATGGACTAGTGTATAGACTGGTCTGTCCACTAGTGTATGAAATAGTCTATTAATTAGTGTATAAACTGATCTATTGACTAGTCTATGAATCATTTTTTAATCTGTGGAGCTTTCGACTGTTATCTATTAATTAGTAATTGCTATGATTATGGGTTTTGCTTACATAATATATTTAATATATGTATTTAAAAACAAACTTTGTTATCCCATATTACTGGATCATTTAAAATATTTCTATATTAATAATTTTTAATAAAATTTAAAATAAACTTTATTTATTATATAAAATTTATCTTGGGTTATATTAATAAAAATTATTTATTATTGTCTAGTCTATAGAAAACAAATTTTGTAAATAAATATTAAGGCAATTTTTTGTATTAACGACCCTTTACTAAAATGAGATGGTCAATTATACATTAATGGATTTATAAACTAAAAAAAAAAAATTTTATTCTTTTTTAAGCCAATGGCTGCCATAAGTCAAAATACAAAATGTCAACAAGTGGAAATACGATCAAGTATCATTCATAATGATGCTTTTCATAGATTAAGAGTGCAAAAACATAAAATTTTTAAAAGCTCTTGACCTTTAAATAAAAGTATTAATATTTCTAAACCTTTTCACGCTTTTTTCTCATCCACTAACTTGACAACAAGTTTATTTAACTTGTTTGCTAAGAGAAATTTTTGCCATAAATGCAAATTTAAAAAGACAAACGCGCTGGCTAAAACATGGTTAGGGTGAACTCGCTATTTCCTTTTTGTTATTTGGTTTTTCTTTTTTTTTAACCTAAAGTTTTTGGCTTGTTTTTTAAGTTTTCTTTTTTACTTTCAATACTTGACTGTGCAGGGTCACAAGCAGGACTTTTGTATTGTCGCTTCACTAGAACCGAACTGACAACTTAACAAACAACTTTACAATCTCACTTCCGCTCACTTTGATTGCAGCCATGTTGCTTTGCAGTTCTTCTTTGTAACTTTTTTATTTATGTATGGGTTGGTGTTTTTGTGTTAGTTTCTATAAATTTATATTTTTTACGAAGTTTCTATGTTGTGTGATATAAAACAAACTGCCAAAAGATAGCTTTAAACGATTGGCTTAATACACTACAGGAAGTAATCTAGAGACAGGTTTCGAAAGGTTACGGAGTAAAGCTTTAAGTGCGAATATATTTGATTAAAATTGTTAATTGAAAGAAATGCTTGTAACGTTTTCCTAATAATGTTTTAACGAAAAATCTGAAATAAATTGTATATGTATGTAAAAAAAACTATACTATTCATTTAAGAAAATCAATTGCAGTTCCATTAAAAATTTCCTACTTACATTGGCATCTAGATTAATAATTCTTTTTGCTAGCGCATACCTTACGCTAAATTTATCTTGTGATAAATAAGTGATATAAATGAATATTTTTTTCGACGTAAAAATTTCTTTAGTTGAACAAAATTTTTATTCATATCAAAAAAATCTAACTGTGCTTTTTTGGTATAACTTGAATTTTATTTCACTTAATCTTATCCTTTTTTCATGTTCATGCCATAGATTATTTTTTAGTTTTTATTCACAAACTAGACAGTTTTTGTCCATAGATAATATAAAAAATAAAAAAACATACATATACATAGAAAAAATAAATATTTTTTACAAATATTTATGCAACTAACTGTCCTTGGCACATTTTGTTCCTGATTTCCGCTTCCGTTTTAAGCATGCTAAAACTTTGTTGTATTACTACTATTTATATTGTACTTGCTATTGTTCTTATTGTTGTTGTTGCTGTCATCGTCATAGTTGATATTGCTGGTGTTGTGTTTTGTCATTCTTTTTCTATTCTTTTTTTTAATGTTCTTGTTTGGTCGTCTCCCTGCTGGTTGGTCGTTAAAAATGTGTTGCTGCTGGGGCTCTTCCTGTTTACGACACAAATGTGACAAGCGAAAAGTGTGTTGCGATCAAGTATAAAAATAAAAAAATGCAAACACACATACTTACACATAGGTAAATGCACACACACACACACACTTGTTTGTGTATACATGAATACATATGTATGTATGTAAGTATTTATATAAAATGTCACTGCCTTGCCACTTTATTGCTAAACTATGACCAAAAAATGTGCGAAAAAAAATAAATTAACTAAAACAGTTTAAAGTTCTTTTTTTCAACGATTCTTATAGCAAACAAACACAGATGAAAATTTTATAAACATTTGTACTATTGAGCATAAACTTCGTATTTGTTTTATGGCCCTTTAATGCTCCAATAGGAAATTTATGCCTTTTCGCCCCTTTAGGGTTAAGTAGACACTTTAACAGAGGAATTAAATAATAAATTAAATTAATGTGTGACACTATTAGTTTTAGTCAGACCATTAAGCCATTAGTGGGCGGATTGTAGCGGAAATTGATAATATTTGTAGGAGCATTTCCAAAACTTATTGGTTTCGGATGTTTACTAAAAGCTGTTTTCTTTATTTCTTAATGATATTTTAAAAATAAGAAGATTAAAAAGTAGTATATGTGTAACATTATTTTAAAATTTACTACATACCGTCAACATGTCTTAGAGGTATAAGTTTAATTTTAACACAAACTGGAAGAAATATGCTTGCTTTTTATGTGAACCTATTCTCGAAGTATAGTCACATAGCAGGTGATCGCAGCAAGTATTTTAAATTCAAATGTAATGAAAGTACAGCATAACACCCTAAGTTAAAAGCAAACTAACTAACTAATATTTAATGTGTTTCGCATACAACTCGAAACGCATTAAACTTAAATCCTAAAATTTCGTTACGATATTCCAATTCCTCACAATGATTTTTATCCAATAATTGAAGTTTGGTAACCACTGTGCTTATTGTAATTACACACTTCCACAGTTATTTTTCGAAAATTCGCAATTGCAGTACTAATTTTTAATATTCTTAATTTCCAATTGGCCAAATTTTCCAAAATAGCAAACCAATTCATGTTTCTTTAAAAAAAATAAAACAAAATGTTTGTTTATATTTTTGATTCTTATCTCTCCTCGGACTAATAGAGAAAAGAAAGGAAAAACCAGAAAGTAAAAAGAAAAAGTTGTAAAACAAGTGAAAAAATTATTATAAATTTTTAAACTCTTTTTATAGAACAAAAAAAAAAGATTTTTTATGTAAATTTTTTTGGTTCATCTTATAGTTACTGCGTGTTTTGTTTTGCTTTAAATTCAGAGCAAATTTTCTTTCGTAGATTTTTTATGGGTTTTTAGTTCACATCAGCCAAGCAACATCATAAAAAATGTATGAGAAAGTAAAAAGAAAATAAAAACACTGATACAAATGCATTTGAAGAAATAGTTAGTAACAGCAACAAAAAAATTTAACTAAAACAAACACTTAAAAGTTTAAGCAGCATAAAACATCAGCCACATTGGTCTTAACGTTGTTGTAGTTTTAGTTGCTATAGCCTTTTTGCATGTTGTTGTTGTTGTGTTTTAACTTCAACATTAATTTCTTTAAATGCTTGTTGTTGATGTTTCTATATATATGTATTGTACAAGTTATTGTTTGACTATGTACATATGTATATGTTTAAATTCTTGTGTTATTTTATATTCGCCTTAAAGTATGCAATAATTTTTTTATTCTTACGATTTTTATGTACTTTTTTGTGTAAATTTTAAAAATGCTTGAAAAAGTGTAATTAAAATTCCACAAAAAAATACACAAAATTTACCATGCAAGTCAACATTAAACAAAAATAAAAGCTCTAGTAAACAAAATCAGAGATTTTTGTAAAATAAAAGATAAAATTGCTGCTACATTATTAAATAATTAAATTTTTATTTGTTTTAAATTGTTGTTAACTAACGTAAAATTTTGGATTTTTGTGATGATGAACCATTTTGGGAGATTTTTATATTTCTTTCGCTTTCATTGACATTGTAAAATTAGTTAGTTTTGGACAGTAATGAACAAAATAAGATAAAAATCTATATTTTTTGGACACTTCTAATTTATATACATATATATATGCATATATGCATAGTTTTATTGAATTTATAATTTGATAATCATGGAAGATAATTAAAAAAACTCTAATAAACATAAAACGGAAGATAAAGTCATCTAAAGAGATTAAAAGTTCAGCGAATCACTAAATATAACTCACAAGGGAACACACATACATAAGTACATAATTTTTCATGAAATTTTAAATAAAAACCCCAAAAGTATAAAACATTTTTATTTGTTGTAACTTTAACTTTGGTTGGTTGAGTGTTGAAATATTTATTTTTACAAAATGCAACTTATTAACCCACACAATGATGGTGAAAAAACACGCCATCATTTTTCCAACAGCTTCACCATCACCACCACCACAATAAAATAATAATAATCATCATAATTATAAATAGTGCAGTTTTTAGTATTGCCGGAATAGCTGCGTTTTGCTCGCATTAAATACTAAAAAAAATTATGAATAAATCCTGTTAAAAAGGAAATAACAACATGAAACAACTAAATACAACTATTACAGAAGAGGAAAAAAAATAAATGAAATAAAAAAAGTTATTGCAAAGTTGCGGATTATTATTATTTTTCTGTAGTATGCGCCCAACTCAACATACACACACTTACACATATATTTTTAAGCTTATATAAATAAATAGAAATAAACAGAAAATGTTTAAAAATTTACAACATCAGCAAATGATAAATTAACATCTACTTTTGCATCCGCTGACGTTGCTTCTCCTGCCACAAACGCTCGCTGGCTGGTTGCACTTACATTATAAATAGTTTCAAGTATTTTTTTATTTTTTTTCATTTATAAATATTGAAATAAGTTTATTTTTTTAAGCGGCAACAGTTCAAAATTTATTATACCATTTTTTCTTCTCCTTTTTCAGTTACATTTGCGGCTCCATCTAGTTTCATTTAATAGAAAAAATTGCTAAAACTCAGTTAGTAGTTGTGTGTGAAAAACCTTTTTTTGTAAGAAGAAAATATATCAGATTTACTATTGATTTAAGTTTCTTTAAGGTTTAATGACATGGTTCATATATTATTTTTACATTATCGATTCGGAATTTTTATTTTATTGCCAAAGCGGAGAGCCGTTAAGTTGGAGATTTATTTTTATTTCAATTCAGTTCATAAGCTGCAGCATTATAATGGCGTTGATATTAGAGAGAGTAAATCCACTATATGAACCATAATAAAAACTCATAGGTCTCCATCGGTCATCGGTTCCAAGACCTACATACTGACAAACTCTCTCTTGCTTATAATTATGGTCTGGTTTGCTACTCGAAAGCATATCTGATAAAATTATCGAATATTTAGATCTCAAAGATATATGCAGTGCTTAGAAAACAGAAACTTCAACAGAAAGATGGACATTGCTAAACCAACTGCGTTATCCAAAATATATACTCTATATATTATATGTATACATACTGACATATTTGTGTTGATGTTTGTAAAACTCAAAATGGCTGTCTATATTCGTCTGTCCGTTCACCTTTTTGTCTGTTCATCTGTGTGTCCATGTGAATTTTGTGCGCACACTACTGGTATTATTATACCCTACACCACTTTAGTGGGCAGGATATATTGGGTTTGTGCTGATGTTTGTAATGCACAATAATATTGGTCCGTCCGTCTGTCTGTCCGTCCATGTAAACCTGGTAATAAACTACAGGTCGCAATTTTGGAAATAATTCTAAAAAAAATTTGATACATGATATTATATTGCCCCAGGGACGAATCCTATTGAAAAGATCGGTCTATTATTTCATCTATTATTTCATCTAGCCCCCATACAACTGAACCCCCGAATAAACCTTGTAATCAAACTACAGGTCGCAATTTTGAAGATAATTCAATGACATTTGGCACATGATCTTTTATGGTGCTGAAGACGAAGCCTATTGAAAAAAAAAATTAACATCGGTCCATTATTTCACCTAGGCCCCATAGAACTGAATCCGCCAAATAGGGCATTTAAGTTCATAATTATCTCGACAAAAAGCTGCAAAACCAAGTTCTAGTCTTTATAACTATATAGGTTAATTATAGGTCCTCATTTGATCCTAGCCCCTCTAAAAAGTCCCCATCAAAATTTTACTTATATATCAGCAGTTTTATTAAACAATAAATGGCTTTAGTATATCTGAGGCAAAGTACAATTCGTATCATCGTTATAACTTTTATATAAGTCTAAATAGTCCCTTTCTGCATTTATATTTAATAAAACTTGATTTTTTATTGAAAACTTTAAAAGCTGAAATTAGTTGTTCGCTATAAATTGCTTAAGCAAATCGGAATTAAACTAAAATTCCATATAAATGCTATTTTACAAAAATATTTGCTCTATACAGTTTTTTGTACCAAAATGCTCTTTTTTTGGAAAAAATTCTATTGAATTTATTGTTTACTAAAAAATACTTAAAATTATTTCTCTTTGAAGAACCGGGTTTCTTTGTTAATAATTTAATTTTATTTTAGTGGAAAACTGCTAGTTTTATTGCTTTTGCATTTCTATTTATTAAAAGACTTAAAAATACATATTTTATTAGAAAGCTAAAGACAAGAAATTAAATTTAGCTTATTAAAATATTAATATATTCATTAAGATAACAAAAATATATATAACAAAATCTCACATTTCTAAATTCTCGGAATTGGAAAAATGAAAGAATTGCAGAGATCACGAAAACTATAACCTTTAAAACGAAATTCCTATTAAATATTATTTAAATCATCTTTACAAAAAATAAAAAATTAATAAAAAAACATCACAAAATTATGAAAATAATTAAAATAACATTAAAAATTATCCTTTCTAAAGACAAGTTTGTATTTCTTATTATTATATTGTTTAGAAATTTATTTTTTCTAAAACTTCTTACATCTGGTCTGATTAAGAATTCGATATCTGTTATGAATCTTTATAAGATTTTGACTGCAAACATTTAAGCAAATTATTCAAGACAACACAACAAGTTGACTTTCAGCTTTAAAACAACAACAGTAAGGCCAACACAGTGAGTTAGAGGTAAATACATGAAAAATGTGGCCAGAAAAAGCTTAGAGGTAAAATTAACGTCATGTATTTGAACGCAACAAAAGTAAAATGAAATAAAAACTTATTTAGTAAAAATGTACAAAAAAAAAAAAGAAAAACCAAAACAAAAAAGAAAAAGTTTAGTAAAACTTGTAAAAACTTATGTATTTTCTGTTTTAATCTTATCTCACCTTGCAGCCACCAAGCAAGTTATAACAGCACAATGGGTAGGAAATTTTAGGAAACTTTTTTTCTTGCGCTAAACAATGTAAAAACATATCTATTGACAGGATCCTCCCGAGACATGTTGTCTCGATTAAAAATGCAATCTTGGTGGGAATGCAATCCCCGGGAAAAGATGTTCTACCAATACCTCCAGTCTGCCTGATGATCAATTTTATACTTGGCCTGTCCTTGAACCGCAGAGAACCACATAATCTGGTCCTACGGAAACGGTAGATCGCAGGGAAGAGATTTGGCCTGTTTTTTAGAAGTCGTTTGAAGTAAACGTGGTGGCTATGGTTTAAACCCAAATAAGCCAGAAGAAAATTTCGGTTCAAAGACTGATTAATTGATGTATTCCTGTTTTGGTTTACCAAATCTAAATGTTGTTGCCGACTTAACAGAGACCATCCTATATGTGTGGTTGTAAAAGTGAATGTACATGAACCGGCAGAACCATGTGCAAAAATTGCCACCTGCGCATAAAATACATAATGTGGCGTACGTGAGTCGCCACAAAAGCTCACAGTAATATAATATATCTAATTAGTGTAAAATTTAAGTTTTTAATAACTTAAATATGTATTACAAAACATTTTCCAACCCATAGTGCAAAAAAAAAACAAAAGCAACAGCAACAGCATTAACAACACAACTCAATACAAATACTACTCGTACCCACTGTAGATGAATGAGTATCCAAATAACTAAACATAAGGAAGTTTTTAAGTAGAATCAACATAAGAAAAGGAATAAAAGGACAACAACAAAACAACGAAAGTTTAAAAATTTACATTGTAAACACAGATTAGAAAAACAACAATAAGAACGAATGAATGTAAGAAAAACTAAAAAACAAGAAATCAACCACTTTTTAAATATAAAAAATTATTATTATGAAAATGTAAATGACGCTGACAATGATGACGAACATGGAAAACTTTTGAAAATGAAATTTAAAAAAAAAATCCAATCCACGATAATGTTGTTTAGTGCTGTAGAGTTTTCTTCTATATTCGCAAAGGTGTACGTGCTTAAACCAAAATACGTAAATTATTTTGTTCCATTGGACTCGACGAGAAATCACAAAGAATACGTTCCCCCATAATGGTTGGTGGATTTTTGTGTGTACGGGAGAATTGTTATTAATATTGACGCAACTCAATTCACTGAACCAACAAGATAACAACAACAAGACAAATGTAATATGCCACCAACGATTATATTCTATTATTGTGCACATAAAAGAGATGAGAAAATAAAAGAAAACTCCAGCTAAAGGTGGGCTCTGCACTGAAACATGAAATCAAAAGTAAATGAATACATAATGACAATGACATCTCATTTAGAATGAATTACAACAGATTCTTGGGCGAAATAATAGCGTTTTTTTGTGGTAGGTTTATAACTTATGTAAACGTAAATATGTATTTAATCCATATTCAAATTAAATATAATAATGAAATTTATGAATAGCAAGCTAACTCAACTTTTTAGCATAACACTTGGGTAACAATAATGTCATTGTAATGTTTCATTTAATATTTGTTTTGTTGATATTAGTAAAATTTTTCATAATTAAAAATGACACTGAAACATGTCACCAATTCTGGAACAATTTTGAAAGCATTAGTGAAGCTAAAACTGACTTTTGACAAAAAATTAGTTTTATATTACGCTAAGCAACACGAAAAAAATAACCACACATGGACATCACTATATGATAAAGGACCAAAAATAAAAAGTTCCGTGTCTTTCAGTTTTGCCCATAGGCATGCACTTTTTTAGTTATAGGCCCCCAAAGATTTTGGGCCTCGATGTCTATTTAAAAAAGTGATAATTTTCTCAAGCTTCAATGAAAAAATTTTTTCGTGGAAAATCCAATTTATGACTAAAAATCTGAAAATAGCTTTTTCACTGCAAACTGATTTATGAATTAAAAATATTATTTCAAAAAATTAATTTTTTAATGGAAACTTATAATTCTCAGTGATTTTTTATTATAAAACCGTTCCATAATTTTGCAGTGAAAAATTAACCTTATACTAAAAGCTTTCTACTTCTCATTATAATCCATGAAATATTAAATTCTGCCATCTATTCATTAATAATATTTCTCAAACATAATTAAATCCATAAAGAAAAGTTAATGAAATTTCTAATATGCACCACATTATTGATGAACTACTCAAAAATGATACCACTAAAAACATCTACAAATACATACCAGAAACAAAATCGCATACATAGAATACTTTAAGCCCAAGCGTCACCATAACCACCCACTTGTTCTCAAAAAAAAAAAAAAATAAACTGTCTACCTAATTAAGGATATGCAACGTTTATTAGATACTAAACTAGACAATTTTTATCATTTTCATTTACACTCAAAAGTTTCCATATCGTTTTCATAAAATTTATGAACCTAAAAAACCAAAGGAAAATCTCATAAATGCCATTTTCATTGCTGTTAATCACATTAAAATGTCTTTAAAATTAACATCCTTCCATACAAACACACACACACACATAGGGACATAAAAATCCTAACTAGCAATAACACCACTAACACTGCACAACTACTGTCAGAGGCACTTAGGAGTCATACAATGACACAAGTCTAGTAACCATGTAAATGTATGTAAATGTAGGAGTTGTAAGGAGAAGTATAGTAGAGTAATTTAAGTTTCTAAACCTTATAGACTTTTCACTGCTACTTCTAGCTATTTTTAATTTTCTAAGATTGTTTATCTTTTATATGATTCTTCTTTCTCACTTTCTCTCTCTCATGTTTCTCTTACTGACTCGCTCGTTATAAAAATACATACAAAAGTTACCGTCATAAATGAAAAATGACTGGCCCGCTATTAAATTTCAACTAAATTAACTTTGATGCAGACAGTCCTTTGGCTTTCCTTATCCTTCAGAGATATTTAAGTGTATGTAAGTTTGTGTGCGTGTATCAATTTGTCTGTGTATGTGCATTAATATGGAAATAAACATTTGGCCAAGTGATTTCTATTTTTTTATTCTATACGTTTTCTTCAAGTTTGGTCTGTTAGCCATTTAAATTCCATCAAGAGTAAATAAATCTTGTGAATATTAGGAGAAAAAGTTAAAATAAATATAAAAGCAAATTTAACGGAGATTAGCTTAAGTGTTGTGTGTATGTGAGTGTGTAGCACTATATTCTTACATAACGCTTTGAAATTTTAAGAGGATGTTTTTAGCTATAAAATTAAAGCCTACTGACAGGCGTCTTATGCAAAGTGGGTATAAGAGATGTTAAAGGAATTGGACAATGTAGCAGGAATGAAATATATGTATCAAACTTTAGCTTTATATTTTATTAATTCATCATCTTCATCTTCAAAAAATTAAATTAATGTGGTTCTATTTTTTAAATGCCAGACCGCATTCAACGATAAACAGACGCATCGATGGTAAAAATCATCTCAAAAAATAATAACTTTAAATATTTTACTTATTTAAATATTATTTCAAAATGAAACTATTTGTTTAGTTGAAAATCAGAGATCCTGATTAAAATTTAGAAAAAGTAAATTTTTTTTGTTTATTAACGTACAATTTGTCATTTTTTCTATCATCATCGCCAGAAAAGTCAACCTAGACTAAGTTCTTCCTTAAATTATCAACAATGTCCTCTTTAAACTGGACACCTCCTTAAAATTTAACAGTATATAAGTAAAATCTTATTATGGCTACTTTAATATCAGTTAAATATACTTACAAACAAACAAACTGACTGACAGACATAAATACTGTAAGAAACCGGCCATGCCTTACGGCCAAACACTAAACTGTTACTTAATAGAATATAATAGTAAAAAAATGTGGGAATCAACCGACCACCTGTAAGATTAATCTTCGCCATCAAATTCATTTGCATTCTCTAAGGAGAGTGGGTCTATGTGGTGCTATATTGTAATGCAAAAAAAAAAGAATATTTAACTTTTAAATTTAGACATAGACAACTGGGAGATATAAAATTTTAAATAAAACTTGATAAAGTATTTAAGAAAACGTTTTTTTTTTTTTTTGACTGCAACCGACAAAAATAAAATAAATAATTTTAGAGCTTAAAAACTCATAACGCAGGGTAATAAACAAAGATAATAAAATTCAAAAATAAAATAATAAAAATCAAAGATATAAAGAGGACAGGGCTATCAGTAAAAACTGTGTCTTGAAAATTTTGTTAAATTTTTAAAGTAAAAAGACTTTAGACAATTCCTTAATGTCTTCTACATGTGTTTCACTTACAAAAGCCTTTCTTAAAACAAATTTCACTGACCTTCTTATATTACGTTGTATAGACCTCGTTACCGCCGACATATCACAAGCTCCCTTATCACCCAGCTTACGATTCTCAAGACGGCTGCTGCACGAACGTCCATCTAAAGTTGTGTATAAGGGACGACGCGGTATATGGGCAGTGTATACATTACGTGGTGTTGGTATTTTACTTTTCATGGTGCGTGGACTTGGTTCAAAACCTGAGTCTTGATCCCTGGTATTTTGCTGCATTTCTCCACCCTCCCCTTCTGCACGTTTCCAATTACTGCCGCCACGAGTTTTAACACCACTTTTTACACGTTTCTTTAAACGTCGTTTACGTCCAGTGCTATAATCATAAGGACTTGTGGCAGCATCCTCAATTCTACAGTTACGTTCCTGCTCTATATCCTCATCTAGCTCTTGACTGGCTCTACCAAGTATTGTCTCGGATTTACTGGAGTCGACTTCATAGAGTGGTGAGGTTAGTGGTTCTGTGAGAACTTTAAAAACTGTGTTGTCACTTAAATCATGGTCTTCGCGTGGTGAGGGAGACTCCTCTACTTCTAAAACTGATTCATCACTTTTAAGCACTTGAAAACTGGATTTGCGCTCGGGTTCTTCGGATTCCATTTCCATTTCATCTTCAGCCGAGTCTGAAGGTAAGAGCGTAAATGAACGTCTTGACTCCTGTTCACGCTCGGCTTGTGGCGTGCTACCTTTAGTTGCTATATTCTCGGAATGATTTTCAGAAGAATTTGCAGCAGCATCAATGTTTTCCTGACTTATACTAGCTTTCTTTTCTACTTTCGGTTTGGCTTCGTCTGTGTGTATTTTATCTTCGTTTGGTTTTGTTTCAACTGAGGTAGCTGATGTTTCTGGAGGCGGTGTAATTGTTTTGGAAGTTATTTCTGTGGATTTGGTTTCAGCAGCTATAGATGCTTCGGCTTCTTCTGTTAACGTTTTGGTTTCTCTATCATTTTCGGAAGATTTTGGAAGTGTTTCGACTTTAGTTTGTTGTTTAGTATCATCTAAATGAGTTTCCTGCTTTGGTTCACTGGTTATTTGAGAGTCTGTGTCTATTACTTCCTCGACTTTTTGTTTTACTTCTATTACCGTTTCCATGCTGTCCTTTATATCAAGAGAATCTCCCTCTTCTTCCTTCAACTCCTTGCCCTCTTCTCCAATTTCGTTCCTTTCATTTTGTTCATTTGTTACATCCTTTATATTATGTTCATCTTCTTTATTTTCTGTTGAAGAACTTGTTGCTTCTAAGGATTTAGCTTGTTCTTTGGAAATATCTTCGTCTTTTGCGTCCTCTTCCTTTTTATTTTCCTGACCTTCGATTTGATCTTGTTTTTCAGCTTCTGTTTTAGCTGCTAGCTCCTTTGACTCCATATCATCTGCAGCACGATGAACTTGCACTTCCGCTTGTATACTCTCTATTGCCACTTGCGTTTGTTCTTCTTCATCCGTCAATTCCACCGCGGCACTTCCTATTGGAGCCTCTAAACTTGTACTTTCCTTACTAGTTTGTGGTGTCTCAGGTGGCGTTTTAATAAAAGTACCTTCTTTAGCTGTTTGGGGAGTGGATGGCATAGCATCTTTATCCGTTAAGGACTCTTGACTTTTTGTTTTGGAATTTGGCCTTGATTTGGCTGCATCAACTACATCAGGTACATTTTCCGCTTTGTGTTCCGCTTCCTTATTCGCTTCTTTTTTGTCCTCCTTTTCTTGCGAACTGTATTTTGATGAACTTTTATATTCTTCCTTGTCTTCCGATTTATCCTTATCATCGGGATCTTGAGAATTTCGTGATTTTTTGGAAGGTGTTGATCTTCTTCGTTGTATTACTCTTTGCTTTCTACGCTTGTGATAGCAACAATTCTCACAAGAATCTTCTTCATCATCCTCAGCCTCCCATTCACTAGAGCTGGAGTATCTCTCCCGAGATTTACGACGTCTTATCTCTATGTTGCTTTTAGAACGACAGATATTGTTACAATCATCATTGAACTCTAAGGAATCCCCACAACTGCTAGTACGTCTTCTCAGATGATGACGTTTGTGTCGTTGATGACGTCGACAAGTATGGGCATAACGCTGCTCTCTTCGATACGTTTGCTCAGTGCAGCTGCAGTTGGCATCTTCACCCGCTTCCGAATCGGAACGTTTCAAATACACCACATACTTTTTGGAATTTGTCAAATCATGAATTTCCTCTTTTTCGGCATATTTTAAGGGTTTTATAACTTCAACAGAAGTATTAGTAAAAGGATTAGAACGCCGGGCTGCCAAGCGCAGCTTACCCGCTGGTAAGCCTCCATGAGACTGTAAAAATTTAGCAGTGGAACGATGACCTTTCTGCAAGGAACAATCCAAAGGAGTTATAACAACACCCTTGGAATTGCGGTACACGGCATTAACGTCCGCTCCATAATCCAGCAACATTTTACACATATCAGTGTAGTCATTATGAGCAGCTATATGCAGCATAGAACGACCATCATTGCTGGTCGTATTGACTTGTTTGGGCCTCTGCTCCAACAACCATTCCACTAACTCACGTCGACCCGAAGTGGCAGCTTCATGTAATGGAAGGTCTCCTTTGGCATTGCGTAGCCATAAATTTGCATTACGTTCTTTTAACAATTTAACCGTTTCAAATTGACCCTTAGCACAACCACAATGGGCAGGTGTGCGTCCTTTACGATCCTGGCGATTGGGATCAGCTTCAAAATCTAACAAACGTGAGGTGGCGTCGGCATGGCCCAAAGTAACAGCATAGTGTAGTGCTGTACATCCATTGGAGTCGATTAAATCAGTGGGAGCTCCACATAAACTAATTAAGGTATCGATGCATTCGGTATGACCCCTAGAAGCAGCACAATGCAAAGCCGTCAAACCATCCCTGAAATTAAAAAAATAAATATTAAATCTTATATAAATGTATTAAAAATAATAAGCAACCAACTTGTCTGCACTTTCTACTCTAGCACCCGCCTTAACTAAGGCTATTACAGCCTTAGCGGAACCTGCTGAAGCTGCCCACAACAAGGGCTGTCGACCATCTTTATCCTGAACATCTACACTACATTGAGGATGAGCTAGTAAAATGCCCAAAATCTCTAACGCCAATTTAGAGGAATTTGTTTGGCTCAACTTGCCCTCATAACTAGCACCACACATTTGGGCAGCATAATGCAAAGGCGAACCACCATTAATATCGGGCGTAGTAACATTAGCTCCAGCAGCCAAAACCGATCTTAAGGCGCCCACTTCACCACAAACTATAATTACACAGAAAATGTTTAATATTAATTTTCATTTAGCTTACAACAACATACTCACCTGTGGCCCAGTGTACCACCGAATGACCTTCTTTATCCACCGCATTCACATCGGCTTTGTTCGCTAGCAGCAAATTGACCATTGCCAAGTTGCCCTGAATAACAGCCAAGTGTAGCGGTGTGAAGCCATCTTCGTCAGCAGACTCCAGTAATTCTGGAGCTGCGACGGCAATACTAGCAGCAGCCACGAGGTCTCCGGAATGGGCCGCACAATAATGTAAAGCGTTCTTGTAATGACTGTCACGTAAACGTATACGTTCAGGCTGTAAAAAAGAAAATTAAAATGTATTAATAAGGTAATTAAGCAATTAATGTTTGTATGTATATGGAGAATAAAATTTGATTCATATAAATATGTATGTGTAGTAATTAAAATATATCATTTGTATTATTTTCTCTTAATTATAATAATTAGCAAAAGTATAATTTTTAATAAAATTAACTTAATATATTTAAATTCAATATGCATTAAATATACTAATGATAATGATAGTACATGTTTTATAATAATTTAACGATTATATATTATTTATTCTATTTATTTATTATATGTAAGTATTAATATACCGGCTCATGAGAAAAAGTTTATTGTAAAGCAGACCAAACAAATAAACAAACAAACAAACTAACTAACTAACTAACTAACTGACTAACTAACTAACTAACTAACTAACTAACTAACTAACTAACTAACTAACTAACTAACTGAATAACTAACTAACTAACTAACTAACTAACTAACTAACTAACTAACTAACTAAATAACTAAATAACTAACTAACTAACTGACTGACTAAATTAGTGATTTCAACTTCCAATGAAGCGGAAATAACAAATTTATTAATATTAAAACATAACTTATTGAGAATGATTTCAGAAGTAGCTAATTTATAATCAAATGAAAAGAACATCCCTTCTATGACAAACCTGTGTTAAGAACATCATATCTGCAGGTCTTTCTCAGCACTTCCATATGGTAAATTCTACTACTTATTTGCTTTTTTGGAAGTTCTTTTTTTGCTGGGTAAATTACACAAGTACATTGTTTATCCTTTTTTTGTTGTCTAACAAATACATACATACGTATATACATATGTATGTATTGTATATAAATATAGGTATAAACCGTTTTATATAAATATTATTTTTTTAATATTTCCAATTTTATTTTATTTTTTTTTAACCAGACTCATGTCATTGAATATTAATTAAAATTCAATATCTAATTATAACATTTAAGTAAGTGTGTACGTATGTACATGTATTAATTTATTAATCCCTTGAGGAAACATTAAACAAATATGAAAAATTGAAATAGACAGTCAAAATTAAATAAAAGTGGTTAAGTTTTACATATAGATATTGTAAATTAACCAAATTGTAATGATTTGAGTAGTTTTTAGACAAAAATAAACTTAAAATAAAATATAAGAAAACAATTTTTTTAAGATTTTTTTTATTTTAAAAAAGCTGTCTTTATAACTTATCAATAAATTTTTATTATGTCTTCTATTTGACAATGTTAAAATGAAATGTTATTGATTGATGGGAATTTGTCTACACTTTTATATCGATACTTTTACAATATAAATCAATCAATATTTAAAAAAAAATAAAACAAGAGATACTTATCTCTAAAGCGATTAATTATTTGTAGTAATTTGTAAAACCTCGACAAATTAAAAACCATAAAATTAAACGAAATATGAGAAAAAAAAATAAATAAATTTAAAAAATAAAATATATACATATTGCTACAAACTGATTTGAAAAATAAAAAACAACAACAAGTACATTTATAATTACATTCAAAAACATACATATCGCTTATTAGCATTAAAAGTAAGTCAAATCACAGTTTTGTATAAAATTGATTTTTATATCCTTCATCTTCGTATGTACTAAATTTTTCATTCCGTTTGTCAATTCCCAAATATAATGTTCGCCCCTCTTAAATAAACATATTCTGGATCCTTATAGATAGCGGAGTCGAATGTCCCTATCTTTATCTGTTGAAATAATTTTCTGAAGACCACCGATATCTTATATCTTAATCGTGAAGTTTTTTATTTAAAGCAGTAAACATTGCATATGGCGGAAAAAGTTTTGTTTCATTTCTTGTTTATTGCTTAAGTAATGGTAGAGTCGAAAATAAATTAAAAACATAGAGTTGTGACCCTTTTATGATTTAAGAGCGATATATGTGTGTATAAAGATGTTTTTATTTTTACAAATACTCATATAATTTCAATACGTTTTTTATAAATTAATTAAAACGTCATATACATTTACAAAGTTCAAAGCGTTAAATATAAATAATAATTACCAAACAAAAAAAAAAAGAATGCAAAAAACACAAAATTATTAAATGAATATAAAAAGATTAAGGGGTACGACAGAACTGATGGATATGAAATGGAAAAATTTTTGATTATTAAATAATTTTCAGACAAACACCCAAAACATACTGCCGCTGCAATTGTACACACATGTTTGAATACTTTGAAATATTGGAAAAAAAAAACAAAATATATATAAATGAAAAAACAAACATACATATCACTATATAGATTGTAATAAATACTACGTAATTATGAGTAAAAAACACTAAAAATTGATAATAAGTAAACAATTAATTTTATGGTTTACATTTTTTTTATGATTACAGTGTTTTTGTTTATTGTTTATATTTAATGAAAGTACATGTAATTAATATGCTTATCATATGATAACAGAACAACACAGTTAGCTATGACACCGCAAAGGATATGTTGAGAATATTTTCAGAAGTAATAAACATGTAGGAAGTATTTAATTATTGTTTTATAAAACTTGGACTAGAGGACAAGAAGTCCTTAAAAAATAATAGGATTTAATGCGAAGCATATATAACATTATTTATTATATTTTCAAAACTTTTTGGAGGAATTCGTCAAATAATAAATTACCTATCACTGATTAAATAGACAAAATTCAATTGAATAAATTTTTTATAAAAGATTTTTCCTAATTATAAATTTAGATGTCTAATTAAATTATATAGCACAGACTTGAGTTAAATTAAAAATATATACATGAATACATATGTATACATATAAGCGGCTCATGATTACTTTCTGAGTCGATAAAGGCATGTCCATCCGTCCGTCTGGTATTCATGTAGGAATACCACAAAATACAAGAAAATGAAAAAAAAACTTTTTTTTTAATTCTTACTCAGTTCCCTATCAGCGACTGATCTCAGTATAATATGTTAATAAAAAATTCTGCAATCTTTATGATTTTACTTTAAAAAATTGCGTAGTTTTGAGCTAATCGCGGGAAAAATAAATAAAATTTTGTTATTATATTTCTGGTCTGCAAAAGCGAAAATATTATTCCTCTCCCACCCACTAAAAATCATATTGTGGAACAAAAATATTCAACAAAACTTTTAAAATTATTTTCGCTGTAATCAGCTCAAAATTACATAATTTTTAAGACCCATTTCGAAAAAATAAATATATTTTATTTTCAAAAATTGCAGTGAGGCCAAGAGTTTCAATCGCTGATAAAGAACTGAGGATCATTAAAAAAATATATATATATTTTATTTTTCTTGGGACACTTTACTGCCCAAGTAAAACTTGTGCGAGGGTACAGACCGAAAGTTTTAAGTCATAGTGAAAAGGCCTACTACGTCAAGTATACTACTATCCTTCCACAACTGAGCTCTTATAAACCAAATAAATTATTTTTGATAAATTTCCATTTTAAGAAAAAAAAAAAAACTTCAAATAGTTATTTTTGGACCAATTTCTAATTACTATTTTTTGTAACACGTTATACTCTACATCACTATAGTTTTTTATATTTGTGCTGATGTTTGTAACACCCATAAATATTGGTCCTACGGTAGTACACCAACAAGCTCAGAATCACTTTCTGAATCGATTTTACTCTGTCCTTCAATCTGTCTGTCTGTCTGTCTGTCCGTCAATCTGCATGTCTGTGTGTTTTCTGCAATTTTCTTCTTTCGACCCAAGGACAAAAGAAAATAATTCAAATTGGTGCATTATTTTGCCTAGCCTAGTAGGGTATCAAATGGTTGACCATGCCAGGGTATACTTGTTCTTAAAATAATGTTCTATAAGTTTTTTCTCTTTTTCATTTGGTTTCCACTCTAATAAATAGAGTACTAAAAGAGATGTATGTGGTTAGAGAAAATACAAAATGCCAAATAATAAAACATTTACATAAATAGTTTTATTTTCTCATTTCGAGTTTTTTTTTCATTAAAGAACATACTTAATATAACTGTTTCATGCATTATATTTTTTAAATATTATTGCTGTTGTTGTTTTTTATTAATTATTTATTTGTTTTTGTTTTGTATGAGAGTTGCTGTTTTAGTGAAGGCAAAATAAATTTTAACCATACGCATTTTTTTTGATATTTTTTAATTAATAATTTCAGTTATTTCTTTTCATTTAAATGAGGTTTGTTGTTTTTTTATTTTTTCCATTTTGCAGCTGCAATTAACATTAAATACAAAAATTTTACATAAATGCTATTTTTATTAAAACAAATTAAAATAGTAATTAAAAATCAGTCAATCAATAATGGAGAAATGTAAAACGTATCTGTGTGTGAAAATACAAAAAAAATCCATTTTAGAGGGAAATATTAAATTACTAATTATAATAGAAACAATTGAAAACCCATTTTTATTTATGTTGAAAATGAAGTGTTATTTTAAAATATAAAAATATTAAATAGTATTTATTGTTAAAAGCATACGGTAAATGCCTGATATCGGCAAGTTCACTATTTGAAAAATATAAAACATTTTTCTCTTAAGCATTATTTACACTTACAGTTTTTAATCACCAGGCAATATATGTGAAAAAGGTTTTGCCATAAATCGAATTTAAAAATTGCGCCAACATTTTTTTTATGTAAAATAAATTTCTTCTTCTCTCCAAACAATTATAACAAATTTTTAAAGATACATATATAATTAAGACTTCCTTTTTTACTTTTTTGGAAAAATAAAATTCTTTTATTTTAATTGTATCTTTATAGAAATTGTGCGAGTAAAACTTAACAACCACATGCTTGTTTTTGTTTACAACTATGTTGAAAATAATATTTACTATTAACTAAAATTAAATTACTTGGCAACCTTGTTGTCAAGGCAACCACAGTGTGGTGAATTATTATGATATGTGGTGTAGTCAAGCAGGGTTTGGTAATAAGTTACAGAAAAGTCAAATGTTAAAATTAAATTTAGAGGTAAAAATAAAATTTTAGAGATTGATAAAGTTTTGTTTGCTTGGCAAATATTAAAATGTTTATTACTTCTTAATTTAATTACTATTTCTTTTAACATAACTAACCACTTACATACATATATACTTTTTCACAAAAATTCAATAAATGCACAAGTTAAGAGTCAATATTGCTTTTCTCAGAAATAAAATTAAACAGGATATATATAAAATACTTATTTTTATTATAAATATTAAGTATATTCAAATATAATACTTCATAATACAATATTATGTTAAATTTAAAATTTATGTTAAAATTTTAAACTTCAGTTATCTGCTTAATGAAGAAAAACTTATGTAAGATTTCCAGATAACGTGCGAGTACTTTGATTAAAAATTTTAAATGTATTTTATTTTTGTTACAATAAAAAAATAAAATTGTATCTCAAAGTCCATGCATGCTGCCTAGAAACAGCTCCTTAGTTCACAGTTTTTTATTTCATGATTTTTTTCTTGTAAAAGGACTTTAAAGTTTTTAAAAGCAGATTTTTCGAAGAATATTTTAAAATGCTTCTACTGATCAAGCAATTGTAAACTTTAAGATGGTATTATTTTTATTTAATTTTGCTAGGATCAAAAGTTGTCAAAAATGTCTTTCAAATTTTTTTTAAATAATATTGAAAACATAAATAAATTTTAAAGTTCAACAATTTAAAAAGATATTTAATTTACTTTTTAAAACTTTGAAATCTATACAAGTCTATTGTTAAGGTTATACACCAGTCTATAGTATCTAAGCTGTATCTGATCTGTAGATAAGACAATGCAAAAGCCTATATAGTCAAGACCAGTAAAGGACTAATTTATAGTCTTGACTAAAGTATTGACATAGACTTATCTATACTCTTGATATTAGATCTTGATCTATTTCTAGTAAAGACTATATACCAGTCGATATTCAAGACTATAGAACAGTCAAGGCTATGTACAAGACCTGCCTATAGTCTTGACTAAACAAGGTTCCGCAGTCTTGCTTGACTTTAGACTTTGATCAATCTGTTGTAAATGGTATAGACAAGTCAATAATGAAGACTATAGACTAGTCTATAATCAAGACTAAAAACTAACAGACTATAGACAAGACGATAGTCAAGCATAGACCAGCTGATAACGGAGACTATAGGTCAATTGAAAGTCAAGACTAAATCAGTTTATAGTCTTGACTATAAAATAGTCTTTAGTATTGATTATAGACTAGTCTATACACTAGCTTATAGACAAAACGATAGTCAAGCCTACAAATGAAGCATGGAGCCGAATAAGGGCGTATAAACCATTTGGGAAATTTTACAGGAGACGATAAAAACATCATAAAACTTTAAAATCGGCATTTTTTCCTACTTTTTTCACATATATGCATAAATATAACTCACATCTATCCCTGTGCTAAAACTCAGTAAAAAATTCGAGTCACAACTTGCCAAAATTAATACTTGAAATTTTGCTAAAATGGAATAAGGGCATATATCCATATATTTTAGTTAAAAGTATATATAAATAAATGTTATTTTTATATACTTCTTAATTATTTTATTATATAAAAATAATCAACATAACAGTCTAGATCATTATTTGCTAAAGTTTCAAGGACATCCTTCATTATCCTTATAAGTAATTAAAACAAAAACCAAAAAAATATATTTTTTAGTATTTTTCTACATACATACTTATATGTATTTTTAATTTATTAAACAGGAACACCTTATTGCGTTATTGTCAAAATCAGCGAACCACATTATTATCTTAGTTCATTATCAAATTGGATAGGTCCTCTTTAACTAAAATAATCCGAAAATTACAAGATATAATAATTTTTTAAAATATAACTATAGTTATGGATATACGACCTTCTTCTTGTCCACACTTTCATACTTAAATAATTCATTCAATAATAATCTTTTTTGCAATATAATTAAAAAATTAATAAATTTGAAATATTTTCCAACCATTCTGCAAATTTGGTGCAATTAGAATTAAAATTTATACGAAAAATACATTAAATTGCTAATATTTTTTACCCAAAAAAATAAATAGTATTTAAAAATCGTGCTTTTAAAACTATCTATTTTAGCGAAAAATTTATATTTTTCAATTTATTTTTTTATGAATAGATGTAAAAAGGTTAGTTTAATATAATTATGCGAAAAAACGCGATTTTGAAAAGGAGGTCTTTACGCCCTTATTCGCATCCATGCTTCAAATGAGTCTTTCTTTAAGACTATAGAACAGTATACAGTGAGGACTATACACCAGTCTATAGTGAACACGAAAGACTAGTTTATAACTTAGACTTTATAACTATATCATAGTCTAAAGTCTTTTCTATATTCTTGAGTTTGGACTCTTATCAAAACTATAGAACAGTCGATAACGAAGACAAAGTCAAGACTAAACCTGTTTATTGTTAAGAATATAGAACAATCTATGGTGTATACTTTAGAACAGGTTATAGTAAAGACTATATTAGAGACTGTATACTAATCTATAGTTAAGACTTTTAAACTCTTGAATTGTTTTGACTAGTCTGTGGTTAAGAATACATACTAGTCTATAGTCCAAACCATAGACCAAGCTATATTTAAGACTATAGACCGGTCTATAATTAAGCTAAATTATAGGTCATTATCTATAGTCTATAGTCATGCCTATAGACAACTCTACATTGACTACAAAACAGTTTATAGTAAAGATTTTAGATCTTTTATAAACAAGCCTGTATATAAATCTTTTAATTTTTTTACTGTACCATTCTTTATTTTCCCTAACATTATTTGGAAAAAATTATTTGTATTTATTTTCTCATTATTATTTTAAACACTTACCGCCACAGCAGCTGCTGTACAAACTGCCCATTGCAAATTAACAAATATTAACATTATTGTAAGTGTTTGTTTTTCTAGAATAACAATTTTTCAGTTTTAACTCAAACACTTCAAACTTGACAGGAAATATTTTACATTTTTTATTTTTGTACAGTTTTGTTACATTCCTCCTTTTTTTTTGCAAATTCCTATGAAACGAACAATATTGTTCAAATGTTTATGCGGAACTAAATTAAAAACGATGGCCTTATATTTTAGCGCTAAACTCAATTGATGAACATAAAATAGAAAAAAAGAAACACTAAAACAAAAATAACCAAAAATATTTGCAAAACTAAAAATAAACACTCGTACGAAATAGCGTGACAAGTATTGATAAATCAAATGGGAATTGATGAAAAACTAATATGGAAAAAATTTAAACAACTAAACAGAAAGAAACACTTGGGTAATATAAGATAGGCTATAGACAACAAGGATTTTTGGAAATAAAACAATGTAATAAAACTGTGTGAGAGGTGTTTTGCTAATTCAATTTATAAACATACATATAAGAAAATTTATATGGAATTTTTGCTAACAATTTTATTTACTGTGAATTGCCTGAATATAAAACAGTTCTTTTCATAAGGTTTAACAAATATTTGATCATTTTGAAAGTTATTAGTTTTTTGTTGTGTGTGTATGTATGTATAACTGTAACCCGCTGTCATAAATTCTTTTTGCAATGCTGATACAGTTAAACATGAATGTTAACTTTTGAAGAGCTTTTAATGTAGAATAAACAAAAACAAAAAGTTGAAACTTTTTAATATAATTTAAGCTAACAACAAGATTGATGTAATGCTTAAAAATATTGCGATTAAAAAATTATTAAAATAATCTAAAAATCAATAATTCTGTTTCTCAAGAACACTGCAAAAGAAATTTTGAACAATAAATATTTGTTTGCATAAATAAACATCTTGAGGAAAGGTCTTTTCAAAAGGCATAAGTAATGCAAACAGACAATTTGAACTATAAACGCTAAAAGTGAGTAAACAGAAGTAAATTCTGTTTATTGCTTCTGTTATTTCTGGCAAAAGTACAAAATAATACTACTGGAGTGTCCTTGTATTTAGTACTTACTGTATAATTTTGTTTTGAGTTTACAATATCTCATAAGCGATTAAAGCCATATTCTTTTTAATTTTCGCTAAAAAGAGAAAATGGTTATTTTCAACTGTCACTCAATGCTGCTATTGTCAGTTATGAAAATATGATTAAATCATTTAAAAACATGTTGCACATTTAGTAACACAATGTAATGATTAATGCTCGGTTGAACTACATCCGTTTTAATTATAAGCGACTTGACAAGCTAATGACAAAACAACAATACCAGGAAAACAAGCAGACAGTTTAGAAAAAAGTTTATTGTAAAAAAAACGAAATAAAACAAATAAATAAATGCGCCACAACTAAAACAATAGCGAACATATTTCAGACAAGAAATACAACAACAAAAACATTAAAAGTGAGAGATGTTTTACAACAACATTATTATCATTATTATATTGTTGCTATTGCCTTTTTTATTATTATTTTGCATTGTCCTGCAACGGAAGTTATTTTCATAATGTTGAACAACAAAAAAAAAAAAAACACAAAAAAGCAACAACAACTACTACAAAATATAAATGAAAGTAAAAATCAAACACAAGCAGCAACATAGCTATACAAACATAAACGAAAAATGAAAGACAGACAGGAAACGGAAAAATGAAATGGAAGGAAAGACTACAAATAGAAATGTTTACTGACAATAATAGCAGCAACAAAAAAAAAACAAAACTTAAAAGAAAGAAGTAGTAGCAGAAGAATTTTTCCTAATAAATACTTTTTTTCTTCCTCTTTATTTGTATCTACCTCAACTATGTTGTATTTAAATTTTGTATTGAATTCTTTCAAGTAACGAAAAAGGGCAAACATCAGCAAAAGTCCTAAACAGCAACAACACCAGCAACGTACGACTATAAGGAGGGGCAATTCTAGGGATATGCCATATAATATACCAAAGAAAAAATATATACTATAAATTTCATAAACTCCTTTTAATGTTTATCTGTGTTTCTCTTAATAGTCCTTTTAATGTCATCTTGACATTTTAATATCTAATTTATGCACATCTATTTTATGAAAGAAATACTACAAAACGTCAAGCGAGAAGGGGGGATTATACAAAAGTCCATACCTACTTATGTATATAGGGAAATGGAAATCTTTCATATGCATTCATATGTTAATCACTTTAAGCTGTTTTTGTATGTATGTGCTTTTCCTAGAAATCTTTTGAAATATTAAATATTTACATAACCGTATACTTTTTAATAAACATGTACACAAATGTATTTCTATACAAAGGAGATCCTTTTAAACTTCCTTAAAGAAAATTTATTGATAGAAAAAACTTATATAAAATTTTATCAAAACATTTCTTTCTTCGATCAAAATTTATAGAAAATTTTTCAAAAACAAATTTTTTTTAATAAGAATATGTCCACAATTTTATATTTTGACGTTTTCCAAAAGCTGTACCACCCTATTTAATATGTATGTATATATAACAGTTAATAGTTTAGATGTTGTAGCCAATAAACGGAAAACAAAAACACCAATTTTCAGAAAACCATAACGATATTTATTAAATTCAGTCCACATTTTGCTATAGTTTTATCATTCAATTGACAGTTTTAAAACACCCTGAAGTATTTAATAACTACCATTACCAAATCATACATACACATACATATTTACAGGAGAGAGTGGAATATTACTATTTTAGCATATTGAGATATAACTTTTTTTTTTAAATCATGTCTTTTTAGAATAATAAATCAATTGGATGGAGGTTTTTCACACTTCTGCACATATTGGGTAGAATATTATGCTAATGTTTAGAATTTTGAATAGAAATAGTTTATCTTTTAACAAATTCTATTGAAAATTTGTATAATTCTGCAGTTTCCTCTGTGTGTAATATTGTAAGAAATTATTTAAATAACATTGTGTGTAATTTTTTAAATCATAGAAATATAATCATATACAGCACGGATACGTGATAAAAGACCAAATAAAATACCGATCACAAAGATTTAATTATTCAGTGTAATTTTGGCAAAACGAAGGCAAAGTTTTAGCTTTTGTCAAAAGAGTAAAACATATTCATCTAATTGTTTCACTTTTACATTTTGAAAATGCACTTCTTTCATTAACGACACCTGTACGTATACGTGTTAATGAATTATTGATATTACAAGTATTACGTATACGCCTAATTTAGAAAAAACTTTAAAAATTGATTTTGAAGATAATGTTTTTGTTTAAAATTTTTGTTCCTTACGAAAAGAAGGAACAAAAATTATATATTTTTCTTGTTGCAGTGTGTAGTAAAAAGGATTTTGGAACTTTAAATTCAGTGTAATTTTTGCAAAATGGAGGCAAAGCTTTAGCTTTTGTCAAAAGAGTATAATAATTCATATAATTGTTTCACTTTTACATTTTGAAAATGCACTGCTTTCATTAACAACACCTGTACGTATACGTGTTAATGAATTATTGATACTACAAATATTACGTATACGCCTAATTTAGAAAAAAACTTTAAAAATTCATTTTGAAGATAATGTTTTTGTTTACAATTTTTGTTCCTTACGAAAAGAAGGAACAAAAATTTTATTATTTTCTTGTTGCACTGTGTAATAAAAAGGATTTTGGAACTTTAAATCATTCACTTAATAAGAGCTTTTTCGAAAGGTGTAGCGCTTACAACTGACGGAACTAAAATCAAATGCAGCAAACATAACTACACATGTAATTCTTTAATAGAAGGTCCACAAATGAGAATGAAGGTCCCCCTTTTTAAATAAATCATTAGAAATTTGTCGATCTGATTTTTCTGACTAAAACTTTTTCTTAATGTGCTAAAAACAAATTATATATTCAAAGTCAAAAATAAGGTAGGTACAAATATCTTTGTATTTTACTTAATTTAAAAATTTTTGATTAAAGTGAGTAATTTTAAGCTTAAACCGCTCTGGAGCCAAATTTCGTTTTTGGAAGTTCATCATATCAGAATTTTTATCTAAAACATGTTGCATGAAAAAAGTCTCTTCAATTTAAATATATTTTTATATATTACTTTTGCTCCTTAATAAAAAGCGTATAGTTTAATTAAGTTTAAAAATCTCTGCTCTAATTTTGTCTTAATGACAAATTAGACCTTTATCTGGTTTTGTCTATCTTTATCTCTTACTCTTTCTTCAACTGTCTTAAATACTATTATGAAAACAAACAAACTGAAAGAATTGACAATTTCGAAACAAATTAAAATGTATATTAAAATCTGGTTTTCATCACCTACAATTCTTTACTTAGTAAAGCAGCAGCAGTGAAAGTGTTCTTCTTCATTCTTTTTCTCATTGTCTTTGCGCGCAATGTACTTAAAGATTAATGGTTGTCATTAAGATTTATCCTTCTGTGGAAACTACTAAATTTAATGAGTTACCGGAAAGACGACACAAGAACAAGAAAAACAAACAGCTAAAACTTTGTTTAATCTTAAGTCTTTCTCCTTCATTTTTAGTCTTTTGTTTTTACTTTAAAGATAACAACTAAAGATATTTGCCAACCCAACAGCAATACCTCTAAATTGGAACACCAACTCCTTCTTAAAAGTTCAATCTTTAGTTTCTTTATATTAAAATAAAATTTACTTTAATGTCTAAACTCGCTTCCCGCTGCTGTTGTAACAGAAAAATGTATGGAGATGGAGTTGTAGTTGATGTTTAAGGTTTAATATGCTTTCGGATTAAGGAAACTTAACGCGTACCAAAATGTAAAAGTAAAAAAAAATAAAACACAGAAATGTAAATGAAAGTGTGGAACAATAACAAAAATATCTAAAGAAGGGAATGAATGTATTTTAAAGCAAGTGGTTTCAATGGTGTATTTTGGAGGTGGCACTGGTTGAAGTGGTTGTAGTTTTGTTGTAATGCTGATTTTGATGTACCAGTAGGATTTTTTTTTTGCAAAAATCATGTTGAACGTTGTCAGCTCGGCATGTTGCTGATATTTTAACAACACTATTGTTGCTGGTGATGTGTCTGTTGCTTGTATTTGCTATAGTTCTGTTACTCTTGTTGCTGGTGGTGCCAGTATCACAGTATTTTATGCCATTATTTCCTTTATTTTGCATCTCTCGCAACGTTATTGTCTGCCAGCGAAGAATATTACTAAGACCGCTTGATAGCCATTAGAGTGAAATGTCAAACCATCATATATATGATGATGACAACAACAGTAAGAGTTTTTTAAACAACGTTTCATTATGGTGTCTGGTTAGTGAGGGTATTAAACAGAAACATAACACAATGCCGCCATAACAATATTTTGTATGTATAGAGAGAGTGTGATCCCACCAGTAGAATTCACAGAAAACTTGAACAATCTTAAAAAGCTTTTGGTGGTTTTAAAAGAAGTATGTTTTTTCTGGTTATTTTTTGTATTTTTATTAAAGATAGTCAACAGGACATAATCGTTAGTGTGCTGAAAAAATAAAATACAATGATTCAACGCATAACATCGAGTTAATAAGGACTCAACATGAAAACAACAACAAAAACACAAAAGCTGTACAGCAGAGGCAATCGTCAAAAATTATTTGTAATATGCCTCAACATGAGGAAAAAAAAACATTTAAACTAGAGCACTTATGTTTGTAAATTTTACAAAATAAAATATTAAACAAATATTTTAATTTTTTAGATTGATTAACTGATCTTTGTCCTTATCAAAAAAATACTTTGAAATACAAACAACAAGGAACATCACTAACAACAATACCAAATATCACAATTAAAATCATTACAAATACAATTTCAGAAAGTATGATATTCCACAACAATATAATATAAAAAATGTTGAAAATTCTGGTTGGAGATTAATACACACATTGTGTAGTTGAAAAAGCGAGGAACCGCTCCAAAATATATCACGACAAATTGTAGATAATGAAACTTAAACTTCACATTCCTTTAATTCATTAACACTTAACAAATACACCTATCTCTAGTTTTATAAAACATATTTTTTACAGAATAAATTAAAAAACTGCAGTTTTATACCTCGCATACCTCGAATAAAACAAAAAAATAAAAAAAAAAACATTTTAAAGTGAAATTATGTAAAACAAGGGATAGGTGTACATTCTTAAATGTTTATGTGAAACCGTGATGGCCAACACATAAACTGCCTCATAGATACATATGTAAAACTTTGGCGTATTTGTATAAATCTCATAAGGAATAAAAATTGCAAAAATCATAATCTTCAATATCAAAATAGGAAAAACCTTCGATTTTATAATTGATAAAAACAGTGTTTAAATAACTAGACTACAAGTAGCTGTAGTAACGAAAAATAACTACTTTTGTAGTTAAAAATTTTCAAAAACTAGCAGCAAATCATTTACTATTACTA
>NC_060952.1:6072538-6098066 GCF_022045245.1 Lucilia cuprina | reverse complement strand
TATCAAATTTTGTATAAAAATTTTCTTCATAAGATTTTTATAAGTTCTAATGAATACAAATTCTTCGACTGAAAATCTTATAAAAAGCCTTCGACAGATGACCATCTAAAAGCCTTTTTCAGTAAGCATGTATAATTAAAAAGATTTTTCAATGCGACTTGATGTACATGTGTCTATAGAATAATGCCTTTAGTAAGGCCCCTATACTGAACATTTTTCCCGTTGGAATATGTGTATTTGTTAGTTTATTTTTTGTTTTCGAAGTTTTTTACTTTTTATACTGCTACTTCAATTTTTATTCTATTGCTACCTCAATTATTTGGTAGCAATAGAACGAACAACTAGTAGCAAAGATTTCTATTGCTACTTTTCAAAAGTAGCAATAAAATTATTTATATTTTTAAGCTACTACCCCAATTGTAGTTTATGTTTTATTTAGAACTATTTTTACTTCTAATAATTTATTACTACTGCTATATTTGAGATTTACTTTTTTATAAGTAGCAATAGTTTTAAAAACGTATGGTTATAAAGCAAAACAAATGCCACTGCTACAACTTCAGACAATTGTTTAGAGCAGTAGTTAAAGCAATAATATAATTCTTGGCAGCAAACGTAGTTTTTCTAACACTGGATAAAAACATATTTCTAGTGCTTCTTAGGCGTATACGTAATATTTCTAATATCAATAAATCATTAACACGTATACGTACAGGTGTTGTAAAACTTCAACTCTATCACCAAAATAGACTTTTTTTACAATATTTTTATGTCATCTGATAGTTCAATATATCAACTTTAAAATAAAGGATTAACAACTGTTAATTATTGCAACACAAAATTGGCCATAAAGAACATTAGGCGTATGCTTAATATTTGTAATATTAATAAATTATTAACAATTTTACAATAAGGGTTTTCATTTAAACGTTCAAAATCCTCGTAAACTGTGCAACCTGTGCATGTTTCCGTTCTAGCAATTGAATTGTATGGAAATTGATTTGCACAACCCTTATAAGTTTGAGCAACTATTTAGACTGGCAAACTTGCGCAAACACATTGTGCATTTAATAAATCCGTCCGCTATTGTTCACTTTTGAATTTATGGACTTGAATATTCACATTTTAAACATATTTTGTAAAATTTTTTGTTAAAATTTAACTGTTTATAAATATTGTAATTAAACATAATCTGAACAGGGGTTTCATGAAACATGAACAATAAACTTGCCCACTTGCACAAATGGGAAACTTAAGCGTTTAAATGAAAACCCATAATGCAAAATTTCTACCTAAAATTAAAAATAAAAATTAAGTATTTTTAATTTCATATGTTCACAATTTTTCTTCTATAAAACTAAACTAAAAGATTGCCTTTAAGTGTGAGCCAGAACTCCGAATGATTTGCAGGATATATGCTTGGGAAAATTATCACTTTTTTTGCAAAAGAGACATAAAATAAAGGATTAACCAGTGTTATATCTTTTACATTATTCGAGATATCTTTAACTCGATTCAGACTCTACACAATTTTTTGTAAAGTATATAGACTGCTATTTGGATAAGAAATTTGTTGTTGTGTGTATTCATAACTTCTCACAAACAAAAATATTTTCATTTTTATTTTGGTCATCTTTGTCATATTGTTTCTGTTGCTGATGTTGTTGATGATTGTTAACGTTGTTGGCCAATGCTTGTAAATATATTGTCATTCTGTTCTGTTGTTGTAATTATTGCTGCAGATGCGGTTGGGGATTTAGTGTTTGTATTTCGGATGTATGTGTTTATGTTTGAATTTGGTTGTTAAAACCAAAATGGTCGTCAACTTCATTGTTGTTTTTTAAGAGTTTATTATTGTTTGTTTCTACGTTTGTTTGTTTGTTTGTCTGTCTGCCTGTCGAAATGTTAAATAATAATAGTAAAAAAATGCGTTAAAAATGGATCCAACGGTTATAGCAGTAGCAACAACAGCTGAAGAAATGGCCGTACACATGAATGAAGAGAACGTTAAGTGCTGTTTATTTAGAAAATGAAAAGCAAATGCGTCACTTTTTTTGTTCTTTTGACTTGGGTAAAGCTGTTTTGTTTTATAAACATATATATTTTTTGCAACCATATATTTAACATTCATTTTATTTAATAGCGTTGTATAAAAAACACCATTTCCACTAGCAATTTTATTATTATTATTATTTTTTTTTTTTTTGGTTTTTTGTAAATACCAAATTTCATCTAACGTACTGTAAATAAGTAGTTATTGTCTAAAGATTGAAAACTACATATGGTACATCATATGTTTTTTTTTTTTATTTTTGACCTGATTTTCTAATTTCTTTTTGTAAATGGTATTATTTTATATTTACATGAACTTTGTCGCTGACACATAGAGTTTTATATGGAGCTTTGCTTTTTAGCTTTCCATTTTTTTGTAAATACAGAGTTTTAGTTTCCTAACATTGTCAGTTTATACATATTGTCGTCCTGATTGTCATAAACTTTTGACCGCAATTTATAAACGTCAAACAGCAAAAAGTAGACATAAAAAACAATGAAAACAAGAAAAGCGCGAGAAAATCTATTTTCATTTTTTTATAATAAATAAATTTAAAAATTAAAGAAATGAAGAGATTAATAAAAGGTTTTTAAAAAATAAAAAAAAAAAACATTAAATAAATCTACATTGAAGACATGCAGAAACAGGCATCAAATAAAGATAAATTTAAAAGCATAAAAATTTTATGTTATTTAAACTGTTATCCTAAAACTTTAAAAGTCTTCTTGTAATTAACTATTTTCTTTTTACTTTTCACCTTTTCACTTAAAAAAATCAAAAAATGTTGTTTTAAATAATTTCAAATTTTAAATGGACTCTAATTATGTATAATAAAAAAATTATGTTTAATTCGTATTTCCAATATGAAACTTTTAAGGATCAACTCATTTATATTCAAGTTTTTTTTTGTGTTTGTTATTATTTCTTATTTCCAATAGCATGATTATTAATTGAATTTATTCTAATTAAATGAAAACTTTTACTCCCATTTCATTTTCAAGTTTTTCTTATTTCTCTTCTGTTTCCTCATTTTAGTTTTTCTTTTTGGTATATATTTTTTTTCTAATAACTTTCGTATTAGGAAACCAGCATTTTGATGAGTTTGGGAAAAAGTAGATTTGCAATTTGTTTGATTATTTGTTATGGCAAGAAAAATATTAGGTTTTTATGCGTCGTTTATTTTTCTTCATCTCTTTGATGGCTGCTGTGGGTGTTAGACAGTATGGATGGGGGTAGCGGGTCCTGATGATGAGTTTGTGGTAGTATAATATATATTTATTGGTTGATGTTGGGGTGTCCTTTAATTTGTTTAATATTGAATGATATTTACCCCAGTTTAATATTTGATTATTACATTTTATGCTTGAGAGATGTTGAATTTTACAAGGGTCATTGTATTTTAAATGTGGCTTAAAGTGTAATGGTTATTGTTTGTTTAGAATTTTTAATGAGATCAAAAGAGATAAAGTGTAGATGCTGTATAAATATTTAATTTTCCGAGGTATATATAGTAGACAAGAAGAACATTATTATTTTGGTTTATTTTTATTTTAATATTTTCAAGAAAAAGTGGTAAATTTTAGGAGATGAGTAGAATTATGATATAACAACTAACTAAGCATAACCTGCAGGAAGTATACAATATTTTAGTTTAAACAAAAATCGAATTATAATTTATACATAATTATAGAAAAATTGTAATGATTTATGGAGATTTTTTTAATTTATTCATTTATTTTTCAACTTAAGAGAATAATAATTTCATTTAAATATATAATTAAAAATATGGACTGTTAATTTTAAACGCTTTTTCAAATTAATATATTTAGATGTTTAAAAACAACTAAACATTTGAATAATAACTTTTCTTTTAACTGTGTCAGTATGACTAAGCGTATTAACTTAAGGAATAATTAAATACACACGTGTACAAATAGAATGGTTAACTGACATTGACATCCAGAAAATATGATATGAGTACTCTCTCACTCGAATAAATTGCCTGCATCCTTAAGTAGTCATCTACTTACAACTACTTCAACTACATCAACATCTACCACACTATTTTCTTTTGACAGTTATTAACAGCATATCTCCTGCCATTCGAAACAGTTACAAAACTCATTTCTCAAAAAATATACACACATACTGACATAATACGTACGTATATACATATGTACATAGATATCAGATATTTGCTTTTCCACTATGTTTATAAAAATAATATAATTTTCTACTTATGATTATTGTTATGGTTTCTAAAAAGTTTTTATGTACATACATATATATATAAATGTATGTGGTATATAAAAATTGTCTGCGAATCGACATCATGTTTCTTATTTTAAAGAGAAATATTTTTAATATTTAAATTAAGTATCAAAAATGTGTTTGCAATATAGGGTAGTAAGAACATAAATAGATTCATGTTTTGCAATATACGTATTTATTTATAAACATACAGTTATAAAATAAAATTTAAAAAACTTAGAAATAAATATAATATAAAAAATTTTAACATTGCAAAAAACTTTCGAAAGATATCTACAAATTGGCTCTTCTAATGCTAATATGATCTGAATGCTATTATGCTAATATCGGTTTTCGTAACCACCGTCTATCATTTTATATCGTAATATATTTGAAAATATATAATAAGAAAACTATCACGTTGAGCCTGTTTCACATAGATACATGTATGTATATATGAATTTATGCTTATGAATATACATATATTCACGTCTGCCAAATACAAAGTAGTTTTATTTTACTTTGTATCTCTTGAATAATTCAATAATTTCATCTTTATACTCTCATAGTATATTGCTTTTATAACAAATTTGTTGGTCTTTCATTACCATACCTACATACACACATAAGTATATGTAATTGTACCTAAACATGTACATACAAATGTAAATTTACATATATGTTAGTTTAGATTTACATGAGGTTTATATTGAGAATGCTGGATATATTAATATACCACTTGTATTTCATAAACAATTCATAAAGTTTTACTTTTATATTATATGTTTGCTTTATTTGCTTATTCGTATTTTCATAAAAGGAAATAAAACCAATTTTAGTACAAAGTTAGTACTTTAAAAAATTAAACTAAATTTATATGTATATGCATAAGGTGGGTTTGTGGGAAAATTTTTAAGTTTTTTAAGAGAAAAAAAATAAAACAATATTAATGAATTAGAAATGACGTACTCCAAAGTCTAAAATAACGGAGCAGATAGTAAATAAGAAATGCTACAAAAAAAGAAGTTATAATCGGACGACGCCGTCCATATAATACCCTACACCAGTATATGAATAAAATGTGATTTAGTTTTTATAATAAATCATATAAGTACCTTGCCTCGGATATACTTAAGCCATTTATTTATTTATATAAACCTGTGGATATTTCAGTTAAATTTTGAAGGTGGCTTTTTATAGGGGCTAGGGTCAAATGAGGTCCTATAATTATAAAGTTCATAAGGGTCATCAAGGCTAGTAAAGAATTTGGTTTTGTAGCTTTTCGTCGAGATTGATTTTTCTCCAAAATTGCGGTCTGTAGTTTGATTTAAACGTTTACACTATCAGCTGTATGAGGCTAGGTGAAAAAATGGACCGATCTTAACCATTTTCAATAGGTTTCGTCACTGGGTCAATAGAAGATCATGTACCAACTTTAATTGATTTAACTTCTAAGTTACGATCTGTTGTTTGATTACAAGGTCTACATAGACGGACGGACAGACATAGCAAAATCGTCTCAGAAAATGATTCTGAGCCGATTGGTATACTTAATGGTGGGTATAGAACCAATGTTATTGTGCGTTACAAATATCAGCACAAACCCAATATACCCTCCCCGCTTAAGTAGTGTAACTAACCAAGTAATTAACAAGCTCAACCAATCAATTAATCAATCAATAAATCAGTCAATCGATCAATCAATCAATCAATATCTAACTAACTAACTAACTAACTAACTAACTAACTTACTAACTAACTAACTAACTAACTAACTAACTAACTAACTAACTAACTAACTAACTAACTAACTAACTAACTGACTAACTAACTAACTAACTAACTAACTAATTAGCTAACTAACTAACTAAATAACTAACTAACGAACTAGCTAACTAACTAAATAACTAACTACCAATATTATCACAATTGGCACCGTAATGACAATTAAATGACAATAATAATAATTAAAAATATTTAGTAACAATTAAATAATCAGTTCAGACGTTTCTTAGAAATTCATATAATTTCATTGCCAAACAACAAAAAATATTTGTTCAAGAAGTTGTCATATTGTTTTTCGCACCTTTGACAATAACAAACAATTATTTTTCAGTGATCTAACACAATGTGTTCACATGTTTGTTAGACATCAGACAATAAAGAAAACACTTCAATTTCGCACTCTTATTATACACTTTCCATGTACATTTCTGACAACATTGTAAGATCTTACAACCGTCTGTATATATAAAGCTTATTTCACTACATGCGAACAACATAAACTAATTTTCAACATCTGAATTGATTATATCCTTAATTTGTGCAATTTTTCATATTGTTATTTCATATAATTTGTCATATTGTTGTTCGCACCTTTGACAATAACAAACAATTATTATTCAGTGATCTGTCAATGTTAACGCAATGTGTTCACATGTTTGTTAGACATCAGATAATAAGGAAAAACACTTCAATTTCGCACTCTTATTATACACTTTCCATGTATATTTCTGACAACATTGTAAGATCTTACAACAGTGTGTGTATATAAAGCTTATTTCACTACATGCGAACAACATAAACTAATTTTCAACATCTGAACTGATTATATCCTTAATTTGTGCAATTTTTCATTTCAATAAAATATTTAAATACTTTATATTTTAAACTACATAAGTCAGCAAACATGAATGATAATATTTATGATTTCGTAAACTAACTAAAACGGAAAATTAGAAAGCAAAAATTAATGAAAAAAAAAATTCCACTTTCAATTTTTTTATAACTCAACAAGGCCGTCAAACAAGTGGTCATCTTCAAACAGACCACATATATACATACATACCTATGTATGTACACAAACTTAAAATATGAATTTGTATGCGAATTTTATTTTATGAATATTTCAAATAAACAAAAAATAACCTAAATACATACTTTTACTTCTCATAATAAAGACACAATTCGATAGATATTATTTATGTATGGAGTAAAATTGTATAATAAGGTCAAAAGTTTGCTAAAGTTTTTTAGACAGACAAATTTTCAAAGAACTTTAGGAAATGACAAAATATTTATGACCAACAAATACTAACATGACTTTTGTACATATATATAGATAAATCATGCATATATTCATAATAACATACATACATAAATTTCAACAAAACTTGGCCAAGAACAGCAAAAACATAAAGACAGATACTCTAACACTTTAACAATTATAGAAAATCCTGCTAATTTGAGTCAACCTTCCTGTCATTATACACTTTAACAACAATAATAGCAACATAAAAATTATTTGTCTTTTTGGTTGTTGTTGGTCTTTTACCAACTGTTTTAGCAACAAACTAAAATCTAAACAAACATCAATGACAAACTTATAATGTTGTTGCTGCTCTATGGATGGCAGAGACAAGAAAAGTTTTTTTATAACATCGGCAGTAAAGATTTTGTTGAACACTACATTATAATATAAACGATTTTAATTTCAGTTAAGTTTTATTCAATGAACAATTTTGAATGAAAGGTGTATTAGGAAAACAAAAATGCTATTTAACTGCTGGATCCTAAATGAATCCTAACCATTGTTTTCTAATATTTTGTTTGTTAAAAATATGTTGCAAACAACTTGTTAAAGGGATATTGTCTTAAACTGGTGTAGCAACATTAACAATGTTTCAATGTAAATAAGACTACGATGACTACAAGTTATATCAACTCATACATCTTTATCTTGTTATAATACAATAATAATGAATATCAACATAATAATAATGATGCTGCCACTGCTAAAGCAACTACTAATACCAGTGCCAATGCTATTGCCAAATTGTTTAAGTTTAGTTTATTTTCCGTTTGTTAACATCTACCCTCTCTTATATAGAGCTATAGAATAAACTTTTTCTGTTTCTTGTTTTGTTTTCTTAAGGCTCCTCTCTTTGGTTCAGTTAAGTTAGACAACAAAAATTCAGCCATAAAGTCATAGAGTACTCTACATATTTTAGCAAGTTTTATGAGGTAAAATCAAAGCAGTTAGTAGAAAGAGCGTTGGCCTTCGTAAGCAAATTAATGGCAATATGTCAAATGATAAGTATATGAAATTATGCAAGTATTGCTACCAGTTTATTTCTTTTGATTTTGGTCTTCTCTATGTTATTTGGTGATTATGTGAGTGCTTGTATATTGCTTTGATATGACATGTTATTTGTCTTGAACATTTCCTGACTGTAAGAAAATTCCTTAAATTCAAATTCATCTACGGATATCCTTTGAGTATCCAGCACAAAGCATTTGAAATAACTATTTTACAGCAACATCTAAATCATTGCCATCATATGAGTTTCAGTTGCATTAAATTCATCAGCAGCATTCCTCATAGTCGATTTTCATCATCACCAATGGTTTTGGAAATTGCAATTGTTGTTAGTGGCAGTAGCAGTAGTGTCATGACATCTAATGCATTTTATTGTTATTATTATTGTTACTATTTCTAACATGCAATGAACTTTAAAAGTACACTTAAAGAAATTGTTTTAAAAGTAAAATGAAATGTATTAATAAAATATTGTCTAAGGAAAGGACTTACAAAATCGTGTATATACCCTCTACCATTTTAGTGGGATCTAGTCGAGACCAATGACAACCATTTTCAATAGCAAAAAATCTACAAAATTTTTTAAATTTTCATTCTTTTTGTCTTTGAAAGTAGGTACGTATATGTAAATTTTTCTCAATTTTTTTTTTTTTTAATTTTACTGTGTATTTTTACAAAAAATCATTGAATGCTGTAAAGATTCTACATAGAACTAGATTCCAAACAAAAACATACCCGCGCAAAACATAAATAGGAAAATATACCAAAGGAGTTCACACCAAATGAATAGTGAAAAGTTATTTTATTTTCTTTTCTTTGTCGAAGTTTTGCAAATTTTTGTAGAGATACATATTACAATATTAACGGTTGTATGAAGATTTGAGCGATTTTCAATATGCTTTGTACTTGAGTCACAAGAAAAATCTGATGAAAATGATATTTTCTTCCTTTTTCGAGATTTAGCGCTGCTTAATTCTTTAGAAAAGTAAACTTCAGTGTTCGGGTTTCGACTGCGTTATTTATTTCGCGCTCACTCTTTAATATTTAGCAAAGAAACATATGATATTTAAATGACTTTTCGATGAGTGTGTGTTTGTGGTTTGAAAATAAATACATATACACACATTAGTGTGATCCAATTTTTATGAAGAAAAAATAAGATACGTTTTGTTTCACCAAACTTAAAGCTTTCATCCAGTTAGCAAATATTGATGAATGGTATTTTAGAATGAATAACATTTAAATTATTGGCTAGAACATCAGAAATTTATGTTTTGGGCCACCATAATGTTCATAAATGTAAGTACAATTGTTACAAGAGTAGTGTTGGCATTGTGAGACCAGTCAGCCACAAACGGAAGTCATTTTCCAAATGCCAACAATGGCAGCGGCAACAACTATGACTTTGAATTGACTATGAAATGAAAGTGAACAGAATACAAACACATACATACATACGCAAAGGGAATATTATTAGCATTATAATTTTTTTTTTACATTAATACACATGTATTCATTTGAATATGTTAGAGACATTTAAAAGCATATACACATTGATATATCAATGTAATAATTATTATGTTAATAATGGCGTTGAGCCTTGTAATAATTAAAATACATATATGACAAACACATACATATTTAAATACATACATATGTATGTATTTATGTAGTTGTAATAAAGTTTTAGTAAAGAACGGAAACAAGCTTTTAATATAACAGATTATGTAAATGTTTTAGTCGTTTTACTGCTAAATGCATGAGTGTGTATCTGCTGTATAAAATATTCCCTAAAATTTTATGCCGGTCAGAAGTTGTAGTTCTACTAGCAAGATTTCCTATATTTTGTTGTAATGGTATAAGTTTTACATACGTACATATACTCATAAACATATAAATGGTAATTAATTATTAAATTTTATTCTACTAAAATATACACATTTACAGGAAGCGTAACCGCCGCTGCTGAATAAAATTTGCACACACACACATATTAGTTGCTAACTATATGGATCGTTTAATTTAAGAAACAATGTTTCCTGAACTTAGCAACCTTCCTAAGTTGCTATTTTAAACAATGCTGTTTCTACAAAATAGAATTCTAATTTTAATTCTGTACTACATTTTTAAAATAATTCTATAAAATTTTATTTGTTTATGAGTCGAAAAATGAAGTAACATAACTATACTTTTACTGAATTTATTCTCATTTATCTTTTTTTTTTTGTAACGACGTCAACACTTCTCGATTAAAGAATATAAATCTAATTTTATTATGACTTTTTCCACATTTCTTTCAGTGGAAATATATTACAATTTTGTCATTATACAAAAGGCCTTCCATATCTTTTTAATTTTTCGAAAATTTTTTGGGACGTATATTTTTAAATTGTAATATAACTGGAAAAAAAATATTTCTAGTATCTTTGACCCAAAATTTCTTTATTACATTAATAAGCATCGTTTGAGAGTAATTTTTACAAAAAAAAAAATTGCCTAAAGAACACCCTAATGTATCTTCTTTGCTATATTTTATTACTAGAGTTGTGGTTATTGATAAAGAATTCTTTATCTCATTCATACTTGACTCCATACTTTTGAATTATATACACATATTCTAGTTAAATGAGATACACATTTACAACCATAACAGGTTTACCACAAAATGTTGCCACTGCTACAGATGCATATTTCTTTTGGAAACTAAACAACGTTGCTAACCAAACAACCGTTCCAGAAATAAGAGGCAGTTTGACAAGCAAGATGTCAGGCAGACAATAAGACAACTTAACAGACAAACATTGTACAGAGTATATAACATTATATGACAAAAGATACTGTTGTTGTTTAAAGCGAAAATAATTTTAAATTTATTTTAGTTTTGAATAGAGTGTAGCATACATACAGGGCAATAATTAATAAAAGGTTGGTTTAAAGAACTATGCCAATCAGTAAAAGTTGAAAAGTTCTCTTATTAGGTAATCATTTTCAATTATTTTTAATAATTTTTATTTAGGCTTAAGTATAATTTTAATGCTGTAGAATGGAATATATTTTCTGAAAAGAATTAGTCTTATATGTAAATTGTATATGGTTTCAAAATTAAATATATTAAAGTTGTAAAATTGATCTATAATCATAATATAATGACAAACGTTTATTATGTGGAATAGAAAGTCGTTGAAACTATTATACTAAGTATATGTCGCTCTGACTCTAAATCAGATAGATTGACTTTTAATTTGTCAAAAGTTTTGACTATAGCCAGTGACAGTGGGGTGTCCTAATTTCTAGTGACATAATGTCCATGGACCCTATTTCACACTTAATTGAGTCATAGAGATCATGATAATTTCAAAAGTGTCACAATGTCTATGAACAGAATGACATAAAGTCCATGAATTTGAACGAGTCCATTTATCAAAAAATGGCATAATTTGGCAAAGCCGATATACGAAAACCCCTATGACTGGCCGAAGAGATACTATTTCCTAAATTCTAAACAAATTTTCCAATGCATTTCTGATTTAAAAGTGTCACAATATCAACGGACATAATAACACATTTTTTTAAAATTGCCATAAAGTCCGTGTACAATATAAAACGTTTTGGTATGTCATAACGCCAATGGACATTATGTCATTGGACATTATGACACTCCACCATAATAGACCATAGTCATTATATATAACAATTTATCAATAGTTTACAGGACATTTCCAAACAAATGTTTTTCTATTAATAGACTTAGTATTGTTTTTAGGGTAGGCTAGACAGTTTTGACTATAGAATTATTTATATTCTTGAAGACAGAATAGTATATAGTCTAAACAATAGAACTGTATATAGTATTAACTATAAAACTCTCTTTAGTCTTGATTACAGAATTGTCTATAGTTTTAACTATAGAATTCTCTAAAGTCTTTACTAAGAATTGTCTATAGTCTTAACTATAGAATTCCCTAAAGTTTTGTCAACAGAAAATACTATAGAATTATTTATAAAATTTTCTATAGTCTCGTTTGCAGAATTGTCTATAGTCTTGGCTATAAATTAGTCTACAGTTCTAACTATAGCGTTAACTATAGATTTATCTATAGTTTTAATCAAATAATTGAGAGTAGAACTATCTATATTCTTGAATATAGAACTGTTTATAGGCTTAGCTATCGAATTACCTATTGACTTCACTACATAATTATTTAACGCATTGACTGTAAAGGTAAAGTTGTCTATATTCCAGTTTAAAATACAGATTAGTCTAAGGACTTATCTAATGGTTTATATACTATAGACCAATCATTAGTATTGACTATAGCCCTTACAAAAGACCTGCCATTTATCACCTCTATATATGATATTCATACAAACTTCTGCTACGCCCTACTTTAGTCGCATCTGTGTTTAAAATTTTAATTTTCTAGATACCATTTATTAAGAAAACTTTTCCCTTAAAGCAATTCCAGCGGATATTTAATACAATTTATTCCCACAATATAATTTACTTTTAAACTTAATCAATATATTATTATAATTAGTGTATGAATTTGTGTGTTAAATTATCATACAATACTACAAAATAATAAACAGATGATATATTTAAATATGCAAAATTAAATACATACATGAAACACAAAAATAATAATAAAATAATTAAAATTTACAAAGTAAATATTCATATAGTTATAATTACAAATAAATGTTTATTAAAAACTGGTGCACATGTTAACCTAAATTTAATAAAAATTTCATTTGTTCAATTGTAAAGAGGAGACAAATGCTACCAGCAAAAATAGGAAGACATTTAAAATGAACATGATTTATAGACAAGTTACATCTACACGTTATTTATATATGTATGTACTTTTGTATATATATACACAAATACACAATTTATAAAGAGATAAATAAATTTGTATATTTGGTAAGAACACATTAAGATGACCTTCTAAAAAGCACCATAATATTATTTATATTTTCTTAGAATCAAATTTCGTAATATGCTTGTTCAAATGTTAGCTACGCTAAAATATAAAGAAATTTATCTATAAAAATTCGTAGAAATTTGATTATTATAAAAGAGGCCTTGTTAATAGAGTCAACATCTTTACAAATATACATACATAAGTAAAGTTAAAATATGTAAGAGAAATGATCATTTAAGGATAATACTCGTATCGACAAATACTATATGTCTTATCTTTAAGGACTTTTAAACATTATGTGGGTGTACGATTGTCTGTTTGTAATCCAATATATTTACAAACACATTAACATTTAAGATAAACACAGGCATACATTTAAATATGTATAAGTACTATCATATTGTAATAAGAAATCGAAATCAGTAGCTAAAACTAGATATGAAAATAATTAAATTCAATATAATACAAATTAATTCAATTGCATCAATTCAATTAAATTTTAGAATTCTACAATATTCTATGATTGTATGAATGTAAATGTATATGAGATAACACACATATATACGTCACACATGCAAAAATATGTTGAAGATCTAACAATGACAAAGAAAAATTTAACCACAAGTACTAAAAATACATATATTAAAAGTAATAAATTACTTAACTTTTATTAACTATAGTTATTTGCATGTACTTTTTGTATCATAAAGTTATTTAGATAATATGTGAAATTTTAAATTCATTATCAATTTTTGATGATCCTTTTTTCGGAGTAATTAAAAAAAAAAAACCTTTCGAATAGAATTTTCGAAAAAAATTTCAAAATTCTAACAATTTATCGTTTTTAGATTTTTATAATAATTAAACACTTAGAAAATTAATTCACTTGTTTCAATAAAAAAATCAAATATCAATGTTTATTTATAAGAAAGTAAGATGGGTATATAAGATTTGGCATTGCCGAATATTCTACTCTAACTTTTTCTATATAGATTTTAAAATATATTGCAAAATTTTAGTTGAACTTAGTACATTTGATCTCTATATCCAACACAATTAAAGAGGCTAGGTTTTTATGCGTTTCTACTGATCTTTTGTAAATTTAAAACTAGTGATCCTCAGCTAATCTTAAAGTATGTCAATCACATTCAAATTTCTTTCTGAGATTTCTTTTGTGCACGCTACAAGTTGCAATTTTCAAGATACTTTAGCCAAACTAACATGCAACAATAACCATCAATAGTGATCACGATTCCGTGACCATGCCAGCAAGTTATTAATATATTTCTGATCAGTGTTGAATGCAACTTGAATGCTTTATTGTAAATGGTAGGGTATTGTATGGCAATGTACCACTATGTATACATTTTACTCGTTATACCCTACAAAACTATAGTTGAAGGAGTTCTACTCTTATCTTCAAGTTTATCTCTCGGCTGATCCTTGTCTGTCTGTCCCTACAAAACTATAGTTGAAAGAGTTCTACTCTTACCTTCAAGTTTATCTGCTGATCCTTGTCTGTCTGTCTATCTGTCTGTCTGTCTCTCCTCTTCAAAAATTTTATTTTAAATATTTACCCTTGTCACCAAATAACTCACCTTTAAAAAAGTCTCTTTTTTGTCTACACCACTATAGTAAAGAGGGTATTATGCGTTTGTGCTGAAGTTTGTAACACCCAAAAATATTGATCCTACACCCAACTTAAAGTAATCGCCTCAGAATTACTTTCTGAGTCAATTTAGTCCATCCGTCCGTCTGTCTGTGTGTCCATGTAAACCTTTTGCGTAAGCTACACGTCACAATTTAAAGATAATTTGATTAAATTTGGCACATACTCTTTGTTTTGGTTTAAGGACGAACGCTATTGAAAATATAAAATCGGTCCATTATTTCTCCTAGCCCCCATACAACCGCACCACCCGAATCGGGCCTTTAGGCTCATAATTACGTTAAATGTTTTATAATGTCAACAAAAATCAGCAAAAATTACTTTTATAGAATTATAAACGACAATACTAATTTTTATAGTGATCGGGCCTCATTTGATCCTAGCCCCCATACAAACTCCCAGTCAAAATTAACTTATAATTACTAATAAAACAATTAAAATCTACAAAAATGACTTTGAAGTAGACGTAAATTCATCTACCAAAATTTATAAAGATAGGACCATATTTACCCTTCTCCCCTATGAGCCCTCTTGTAGAGAATCTCTTTTTTTGTCAACAATAAGTAAAAATATTCCACAATAAAACAAACTAAATACTTTATTTAAAAAAATCCACTATTTTAACATACTGACTGTTGGGTATCATATGGTCGGCAATGTCCGACTATAAATTTATACTTGTTAAAATATTAATTAGGTTTAAAAACATACATAGTCATTGATGTAGTTTGGTCGGCCATGTCCGGCATATTTTAGTTTGAGAAATTTCTAATTGAAGTGTAATGATTTCATTGACTGATTACAAAGAGGTTTTAATATTTTCCTCAGTGCATTTGATTGACATTACTGTTTTGAAATGTGATAATTTATCAATACAATTTTACAGATATACATAGATATAAAAATGTATATTAGTATTTTGAATGACTGATGATGTAAGAAGTAATAATTTATATAAATTTGTACTAATTGTATGTATAAATGTTTTCTAAGTATTGTATGTCATAGTGGTTTTTGAATTAAATTTACATACTTGAAATATTTATGTAAGGAAAAATGTATTATTATGTATATTGTATATGTACAAATAGGTTTTAATATCGATATATCTGTTAACATACATAACATATGTAAATACATTTACATTAAGATTTTCTACGATTATTCTACATGTTGAAAAATTAGAGCAAATTAATTACTTTATGAAATGTGATATAAAACCTCACATGTACATGTATGTATATTCATATGTAGATTTATTAAGAATATTGTATATGTATATGTACAAATATGATTGTGTGTAATGATTGAAAGATAGTCATGAATCTTATTTTAATTATATTTTAATTATGACACCCACTGGATTTTCCAATTGCCACATCTCAACATACCTACATGCATGTGTAGTTAAATACTTGTGCATTATCACATCATGCATGCCTGTGAGAGAGTGAGTGAGTGAGTGTCAAAAACCATAAGATTAAATAAGGATATTCAAACATTCATACATATTTCGAAAAGGCAAAATATTCCCGTAAGTTTTAATTAATTATAAGATTTCATTATAACAAAAGAAGCATTAGATAATAAGTAATTTGCAAGTATGCAATAGGGTCGTTTTATAGTTAAATCCAAAATATGAAACCATTTAAGTTTGCATCAAATAGACATATGTTTATAAAAGCATGTCCTTTGTTTAACTTTTCCATTATTATTCATAATATTGTTCTAGAAAATAATTAGTATCAATAACTTAGCAATGTTTTTTGTTAAAAATAAATAAATTTCAAATAGTTACTATTTTTGTTTCAAAAATATTGAAAGCTTAATACTAATAATAACAATTACTTTTAAAACTATTCAAAAAATATGTACAACAATAAAATGAAATTGTTAAAATCTTTATTGTTAGAAATGAACAAAAAAATTTTTTGTAAGAAAAAGTAATTATTAACATATGAAGTGAATCAATATGTAAAGATATCAAGTTAATTTAAGTAGCTGTAGTCTAAATGAATAAACCAAATTAATTAGTATAAATAACATACATTTATATCTTAATTATAGAATACTGAATCCATGGTATAGTTGTGTAGATACACACACTTACACGTGTTGCTATGTGTTTGCTTGTATTTATGTATATATTTTAAGTATCTTTATGTGTGTCTGTTATTGTGTACATTTCGTAGCTCATTTTATGCCTGGTCATACAAAAAGCCATTAAATTGTTAAAACGTGATAGAAATTAATCAATACATTTGGCCAAATAAATAAAAATGATTCGCACAACTTCATAATTTATGTACCATAGAATTATAAATGTAATTTAATTACATTTAATACGAATCGAAGAGCCAAAAATTAAAACCAACACAATACATCGATGAGTAAGTAAGAAATTAATTTCATTTTATCTGAACATTTAATATGGAAATAATGAACATGAGAAAAGGCAATAAACATTTTAATTTGTGTCTTTTGATCTAAAGAAATAAATTTAGTCAAATGTTATTAAAAAATATATATTAAATATTAGTATGAATGTATAGCCAATACATAATTATTGACTCTTATTATACTAACTATGCACCAATTGACACAGAATTTGTTCAATAAATTTTCGGAGTATATATATTTTTTTTGCAAATTACATTTGATAAATTCTAATTCTGTTTAAGATTTTTTTATAAACTTTTTTTTTACAGGAAATGTTTTATAAATTACTGTAATTAAAAAAAAAATAATTTGAAATTGAACAAATTCGATAAATTTACCTTCTACAGAGAATGTATAGAAAATATTTAAAAAAATTTCTTATTATAAAAAATTGTCTTAAAAAAAAGTAAAATTTCAAATTTTGTTGTAAAAAATTTTTTACAAATGTTCATCTTTTTTGGAAAATTTTAAATACATTTTTTTTAGAAACTTTTGTACAAATTTTCCAATAATTTTTCTTCTTTTTAGAAATTTTCCATTTTTTTCTTTTATAGAAAATGTTCAACAAATTTTTCTTTTTAAAGAAATTGTTGACAAATTTTCTTCTTCTATAGAAAATCTTCATAAATATTTGTTTTATTTTATAGAAATTTTTTAAAGAAATTTTCTATAAATTTTTAGAAAGTTTTTGATAATTTTTTAGAAAGTTTTCTATTAATTTGTTTCCTTTATTAAAAATTTTATTGAAAATTTTTTATTTTATAGAAAATTTGCTATAAATTTTCTTCTTTTATAGAAAATTTTCGAAATTTTTTTAAGAAAATTTTTGATGAATTTAAGATCAATTTTCTTTTTCTATAATTTTTTTGTTTATAGAAAATTTTCTTCTGTTTTAGAAACTTTGCGATTAAATAATTTATATAATATTTTTGATAAATTTTTTCTTTAAAAAAAAAATTTTCGATAAATTGACTATTTTATAAAAAAATTTCTTATTGTATAGAAAATGTTCGATAAATTCTCTTTTTATATAAAATGTTGTTTTTTATAAAAAGTTGCCAAAAAAATTTCTATTTTTATAAAAAAATTTCGATGAATTGTCTTTTTTAATAAAATTGTTGAAAGAAATTTTTTAAAAATTTTTACTGTATTTTCTTTTTTATGCTGTTTTATAGGAAATTTTATTTTTTTTAAGAAGCTATGACACCTGATTGACTTTGTCCATTGACACCATGTACTTAGGGTCAATGGACAAAGTTTATAAAGGGACATTGTTATGTTTTTAATTATTTTTCTATATGACATGAACTCTTCATTCCAATAATTCGGAAAGCATTTACTTTTTTATTTTTATCGTTCTAAAAATGGCAAATTTCTTACTGTGCGTTGGTTGAAAACTGACGACCGTTTCAAATATTTTTTCTTTATTTTATCGCAATTAGTTTATTAAAACTGTTTTTGAGAAATGCTTTGCTAGATTTCAATATTATTTTAAAAATAGCTTACCTTATATTAAGATTTAAACAAACTTACCTGAAACGAGAAAGATTTATTTTTTTTTAATTTATAGCAATTCAAAATATTTAAACGTTTCGTTTAATTTATTTTATAGATTTTTCTCTTTTCAAAAACAGTACTTATTCGTCATTAGAAAAAAAATACGTCTGTTTACATTAAAGAGGTGGCACTTAAATTTTAAGGATTCAACTTCAATTTCATTACAAGCAAGTGCACTTGACGTTGTATAACAAATATAAAAAAAATATCTATTTTATTCTGATAATGAAATAATTATGTATTAATGTTATTCTCTTGACCTTTGCAGGAAAGGAAGAGAAATAATTAATAAAAAAATATTAAAAAAAATGCTAATAACAATAATAATTTTAATACAATTTTGTGACCAGCATTTTGATATTCCAGAATGTTTTAAAGGCTCCCTTCTCAAATATCACTGTTGAAACTATATGATGTAGAAATAAAACATTAAATTAATTGTAAAGATGCCCAAGGTTACGATTTACACAGAATTAAAAGATAAAAAAATACTTAAAATAAATTCAAGCAGAACAAGCAGAAAAAGCATCAAGTAAAAGAAGTCCTGTGAACATTTTGATAAATTTAAAAAATCAAGATAAAGAAAATTATTAAAATCATTGATTGAAGATAAAATAAAAGTTCTGTATTCAGTTATATCGATGTGATAAAAAAAAACAGTCAAAATACAATTTCTAACAAAAAATCAAAAACACTACTTGTACAAGGAAATTTAGCTGCAAATGTTAGTTTTAATAGAATTAACTAATTTAATAAAGAATTTAATTTACTAATTCATTTCGTTGGGTGCTTGTTTAAAAAAATCTAAAAAAAACAGTACACATTACTTCCACTCAATTGAAAAAATATTGCAAAAAAAAACGAGATATAAAAGAACTTACATTCATTCACTCATTCATATATTTAAGTATAGTATTTTATTAATTAAAAATCGAAAATGAAAAAGGAATAGTTTTCTAACTATTTAGCTAGTTCTATTTTCCTTTAACTATACTGCCAAATGCCATCATCAAATTGCAACTTTCAACTTGTGATATGCTGTGCTATGCTGCTGTTCTTTTATATTGTTGCTGCTATATGATGCTCATTTTCAACAATTAACGAAGAACAACTTGTTATATATTTTCAATTAAAAAAATAAATGAATGAAAAAGGCAAAAAATACACAAACTAAGAATTTCAATAGCAATGCCAATGTTCAGCAAGGACATTGCAGTCAGCATGCATACTTATTTCAAATCACTACACGACATTACAACAGAAATAAAAGCAACAAAAAAATGAACACATTACAAAAGGAAAATGATATCGAATATAGAACAGAAACCCCATACGATAATAAAAACAAAATGCAGCGAAAAAATTGCACACATTTTTATTCAAATAAACTAAAACTAAAAGACTGTCATGTGATATGAAGAGAGAAAGTGAATACGAAAAAAGAATTCAAACAAATAACTTGACAAAGTGGCTTATTTCCATTTCTTTATTTTCTAAAATTATGTCAAACGATGGTAACTGCTGAATGGAATAAATAACTGCAAATACTGACATATTGACCAACAATTGATCAGTGTATGGAATATTTCAAGAAAAAGAAAATTCAAAGTCAAAGTTTTGTGAATTCTAATTAAATGTTAATCAAAGTACATTTTTTATACTGCCCAATTATTTATTTTATAACCCTTTTCCTGTCGAATTCGACGAAATTTTCATTGGGTTGAACCAAATTATATATTGGATCAAACTGAATATTTTAATCGAACAAAAATGATATATTAAGTATAAACAAGTAAGCGTATTTTTAAACAAGTTATGCTTTTGGAGGGGCCACTTGGGCTATCAGAAAACGTGGACCGTGGGTGTGAACCATTTCAATACCAATACCATCTGGACTCTTTCGTGCTTTCAACAGACAGACCGATGGACAGACATGTCTAGATCGTCTTAGAATATATATATATACTTTTGTGGATCTATGTGTGAGATGATGAATCAGTCAGTCAGTAACGCTACTCTATTATACACATATATAGATAAAGTGATTTTCGAAAGTGGACTGTATATGATTGCTATGAACAATTATGAACAGATTCAGAAAAACTTTTGCAAATTATACTCAAATCAAATTTTATCACGATATCTCATTTTGTCAATGAAGTATGTTTATGTTTAAGTAATTTATGAAAGTGGACCTTAATGGGAGATATAACCAATTAAAGCTCTAAAACTTTAGAGTTATTTATATAAACATAAAACTTTTTTATATGGAAATTTATTACCATATCATTATTTCCAGTTTTATAATACAGTTATGCTCAATTATGGACCGAACAAGAAAATATTTTCTGTAGAAAAATTTTTGTGATTTGCAATACTTGTTAATATAATAAGGAGACGACTTTGTAGGATCTCAAATTAATTTCTGGATTTTACACACGAAATATATGGTGGTGTAGTGTATAATAAATGCAAGTATCCAACAGGATATTGTCTTTCAATTTTTTCCTCTATGATCTTAAATAAATTACGTATACAGAAATAATTTTAGGTAGTAGTAATTAATAGGACTTTAAACCTATTACTCAATTGCATATACTACTACGTAACAACTTTACAAATATACAAAAATGTTTTTGTAAGTCTTGTTGACAAATACATCTTTCATTCATATCAATATGCATCAATAGCATTTATAAACAAATTTTCTTTGAAAATATGATATTGGAAAAAGAAACAAACAAAAAATTTGAATCTATACTATTATTTAGAAGCTACTAATTAATACGTAATGACATTTTTTCTTCGAACAAGTTTTTATTACTTTTTTTCATATTATTTTTTCATTTACAATGAACTAAAACCATTCAAAATCATTCATAACTATTAGCAAACAACAATAATGTTCTAGGACATGCATATGTATGTGAGTTGTAATAACAAAATCCATTTTTAAAATTTTTCATCTGAAGAAGAATTTTTTATTTTTGTTTTGTATCTATAAACAGGGGCTATGTTATCATTACTTTTAGAATAAAACACACAAGTGTTGTTTTTAGTTTTTCTTAAATTCTATAGAATTGATCTATGGAAGAAGTATAGTGGTAAAAGTTTAAGAGACAACAAATTTTAAATTAAAATTTCTTGATTTAGAAAATACTTTTAACATTTTATTTGTAAATCACTAGGTTTTCGTAATTTCTATTAGACTTTGTTGTCATGAGAGTGTGTTGTTTTCATTTTCACTGTTGCATTTTTTATATATATGCCTACAATCAAGTTTTTATGCAAATATTTAACAACGTCACAAAAAAAAAGAAAAAAAAATAAACCCCCAATTTGTACTCTGTCTGTATATTTAAAATACATACGTATAGTACTGCAACATAGTTGCCAGTACTTAAGCTTAATGGAAAAATATTTGATTCGATTTAGCATAATTTCAAATTCGATTAGCTACAGTATCTTGTACATTAAACAAAAGAACAAAAACAGACATGCAGAGAAATGTTTCATATGTATTGGTATTTTCATCCGATATACTCAAATCTACATTTTAAATATGTACAAAATAAATTGTAGAAATTTGTATTTTAAGTAAAATATATATGATTCATATGATTTTTTATTTGTTTTTACAAAATGTTATTTATATCCATATATTTTTTGCATCATAATTGTTAATAGTATTTTATTTATCGGTTATTGTATTTATGATTTTCTCTTGATTTGTGAGAAATGAATTCTTTTAATATTTTATATTCTTTGCAAACTACGATAAATTGGGAAGTCAATGCAGTTTTATAAATTGCTACCAGATGATATTGCAGTTATACATTAGTTTAATATTAATTTGAACTTTAACTTATTTCACATTTATTGTACTAAAAAATCAGGACGATTTTTTTTTTTTTTTTTTTTTTTTTTGTACAAAACTGAATATTTAAATCTTTTTAAAAGCCATAACACTTTAAAGAACATCAATTAAGGAATTAAAATACTTAAACTTATATTTAATATTGTAACACGGTGATAACATTGAAGGAAACTTTTGTAGTTTCACAGAGAATAATACTTAACTATTGAAAACTACTTATATAACATTTTATTTATAAGTCGCTATGTAAACAGGAGGATATGAAGTAGTCGTAGAAAAGTAATAGGTAAGTAATTAACATGTTTTTGATGGGTACGTTTGTTGAAGTAAAAAATGAAACTATTAGTTGGGTGAATTATCTCATTATTTAAAAAAAAAAAACATATGACATTGTAGGCAAGTATTTACCATGGTCGCACACAAATCAGTATTTATATAAGTACTTACAAATAAAGAGTTTCGTTTTCAAAAAAAAAAAAAAAAAAGAACCCACTCAAAATACGATCCTGGGCTTCTTATCTGTTAGTTCTACCGATTAGTTTTTCTACTGTGCATCCAATAATAGTGTTCACAAAAAACTTATATTCTTTCTGTGTGTGTGAAAAATTGTTATTGTTAAAATATCAGGTTGTCTGATTATGTGTAAGTTATTATAAGTATAGTCAAAATTATTACAGATGGTAAGCAGTAGTTTTTGTTGGGTATCAACCCAGTAAAAACTTACATTGAAATAATGTCACTTAAGTAAAGTACTTACTTACAAATAGGGATTTAAACATATTCTTACTATTCTACCTTACAAGGAAGTATTTACGTAAAAACTTCAGTTTTTGAAAAGAGTCAGCACTAAAAGTATCCAAGGACTTTGTGTTTGTTAGTCAATTTGTATACTTACGCCAATTAATGGTTTTCACATACAAATAAAATTTTGTTTTCTTTTTATGTAAGACACAGATGTTAAACCGAAAATTATTAATTCTATATAAGATGAAAATAATGTCATTACTATACTCCTTATAAATTAGGAAGCCGGTAAGTATTTAATGTTATTGAGAAGTAAGTTATTCTGTAAACACAAGTCATTTACAGGTTTTTGCTGGGTAATCTAGTTGCACTAAAGACAACAAAAGTTCATATCTATATCACCGTCCTACAAAAAAAAATGTTAGACACGAACCAGGGGATTTACGTCTAAAACTAAAAAAATTAATAGAGAAAAAATTTTGAGTAATTTAAAAAGGACACAGGATTACGAAACTAAAAACTAAAATTTACTCCATTAAATTTTTAGTTTCAGATGTATATCATCCAGTCCAAGTGTATTTTTCAGTGATGAGCAGTGTATTTATTCACAACAATTTTTAAATCCTAATATTTAAAATAATTTAAATAAGAAATAATTTCACGTCATTTCAATAAACAAAACATTCTTTTAATTTCCAATTTTTTGTTAAAAAAATAGAAATAGATTTGATATTTATTAAAGTATAACTTAGCATTTTATATTACAACTAAAACTTAGTACAAGTAAACATCAATGGTATCGTAAATTATTAAAAATACATAATATATACTGATATACAGCTAGCAAACGTATTTCTAAGGAATAGAAACAATTTTTTTCCAAAATATGAAATATATGTATAAAAAAAGATTCTGTTGTCAAATGTTAGAATATGCATTGAACCAAAAAAAAAAAAAAACAACACGCCCAAAAACAAAACATGAAGTTTTATAAACAGACATATTACTTTCATGTACAAATTTGTATTTGAGTACAGAATGATGAATACAGATTTAATACAAGTACCAAAAATTTTCAATAAGTATGTATGTATATGTACATATATTTGCATTTGATGCTTGCTGCTGCTCTAATACGATGATTTTTATTCTAAATTTTCAGTTTTATTATGTTTCCTTTTCCTGATTGCACGCTACATCACATACTAGTTTAAATGGACTGTGCTTTTGTATGTTTTATTGATTCTATTTTTGTCATAAATCAACAGCATTAAACATGTTTATTTAATTTTATCTAAGTACTGTATTATATTATTTTTTAAAGAAAAAAGAAAATTATTTTATTTTTGGTATTTATAGGCGGTCCGAAGGCATCCTTCATGACCCAATAAAATACTTTATTTTTCCCTTATATTTCTAAACATATGAATCTCTCAACATTTAGTTTTTAATATTTATTTTAAAATTATTTCTTATGAACAAATGTTCAATTTTATAGAGTGTTTTCATTTCGTATTTCCTCGGTTTATTTGATTTTATTTTAATTTTTTTTAACTTTCATTTTAGTATTATGTTTTCTTTTTTAATTTTTTTTTCTCGAACTGTCAAAGCTTTTACTATGTCACCACTTGCACTTCAATGAATCCTATTCTATATAAATGTGTATATGTATTCAGAAAAAATCAAAAGCAAAATCGAAAAAAACAACAACATAAACTATACGTCGTATATAAACTAAGTATGTATAAGAATTTACAGTATTGTTCGTAACTTAGCCAAGTTGCGAAAATTTATTTAAAAACAAGTCAGAGTTCTATATTCGGCTGTGCCGAATCTTATATACCCTTCACCATGATGTGTTTAAAACCTTTTGTACCTTTTGAAGAACGAAAAAGTACCAAAAAGTCCCCATCTA
>NC_060952.1:6071256-6072438 GCF_022045245.1 Lucilia cuprina | reverse complement strand
AGAACTGAACTAGATCTGAACTAGATCTGAACTAGAACTGAACTAGAACTGAACTAGAACTGAACTAGAACTGAACTAGAACTGAACTAGAACTGAACTAGAACTGAAATAGAACTGAACAATACTTAGGTCTATTTTCAAAATCAGTTGAGTATGTATTTACATTTATCTTAATTCAACATTATTTTCTCTATGATATTGAAAAAAAGAAAAAAAAAATTGCCAAAACCAATTCGTTGAACCTTGAACTAGATTACAAATATTAAAGTTTTTAACCTCAAACAATAGGGAATGTCAGAGAGCGAAAGTAAATGCAAACAAAATAAAACTTTTTTCTAACAAAAATTACTCTTTACCATTATAACAAAAACCTATTTTATTTACAACATGCTGTTCTTAGATGGGGGTGTTGTGTTTTTATATTGTGTTTTGCAACATGGCATCAAGACATTCAAAAATAAAACTCAACAAAATAGAACGAAGTGCATAAATACAGGCTCATAGAAAAATAAAAAAGCCAAAATAACATCAAAAATGTCAAGTGACAGTAAAAGATGAATACAGAAATGAGCACACAAATAAATATAAACAAACATGTAAACATACTAAATCATAAATACGAGCAATTTTTATCATACACACATACATACATTGAGTGTTTGTTAAAATTCAGTAACCGGCAGATCATGGAATTATTTTTGGATACTTTTGCAGGATAGAGGATATCTTGTGCTTTTAGATCCATCTGGTTTCGAAAACATTTCATTAGATAGAAGTAAACAACAGGAAAAAAACTAAAATGCATTTACAAATAATGTATGCAATTTTATTTATGTAGATGTACAAAAAATTCTTTAAAAATTTACAGTTGCAGCTAAATTTGAATTTACACTTAAAAATAAAATTCTGTAAATTTATATGAAAACGTTTCTCTCAATTTCAATGAAAGTGTTATATTCTATTATTATTATTATTTTAAATATAAATATAACTGTAAAAATAATTATTTTCTAAACTATTCTTGATAGTACGTTATCTTTTATATATGTTTGTATAATGCACACTAACTGTATATGTATTTATACCCTTCACCTTCGTGAGAAGGGTATATATAAGTTTGTCATTCCGTTTGTAATTTCTATAATATAATTTTCCGACCCTATAAAGTATATATATTCTGGA
>NC_060952.1:6002435-6071156 GCF_022045245.1 Lucilia cuprina | reverse complement strand
CTAGTTCAGTTCTAGTTCAGTTCTAGTTCAGTTCTAGTTCAGTTCTAGTTCAGTTCTAGTTCAGTTCTAGTTCAGTTCTAGTTCAGTTCTAGTTCAGTTCTGCTTCAGGACTAGTTCAGTTCTAGTTATTTCCACAGTTATTGTTAAGTAGTTGTACTTAAATAAATTTTTGCTGAAATCTTAAACTTTATCTCGTTCCTTAAATAATATACTCAACACCAAAATTCATTTGTTATTCCCTATGGTAAAATCATTTTAATTTCGATATTGTGCAGCTATAAAATTCGAAATTATACATACTTATTTATACTCTCGTACATAGCATACCCAAAATCCTAGCCAAAAGTGCAACATTTAAGTATGTTTTAATATGAAATTAATTTTTGTAACCCACAAAAATAGCAACGGTAACAACAACCATAACAAAAGCCACTACTTTATCAACAACACTATTTTGCAACATATAAAGCCTAGAAATTTACAAAAAAAAAAAACACAACCACTCAAGTAAAAATTCTCAAGAACAACATCAGAAGTTAAAAGCCCTCACTTTGTCGTTTTCTTACAGTCACTTTTCTTACCCACATAATGCTAGTTTCATTCTTTAAGAAAGAAAAACTGCAATAAACTGCACAAAACCTATATTTCAAGTGAAATTTCTGTGAAAATTTTTAGAGTAAAAAATACACATATACATACATATATTTAAACAACAAGTTGTTGCTGAATAATACCTTGGTTGAAAAACGAAAAGAAATAAGTTGTTGTAGTTGCTTAAGCAACAACTACTAAAGGATGTTAGTAGGACTATTGCTAAAAATACAGAAGAACTACTATTTTGATTTCATTATTTGTTGTAAAACAAAGCCAACTTTAACAACAATATTTATGCACCTGTATGTAAGTATGTATGTTCATATATACATAGACATATAAACATACATATTTCATCTTAGAGACTTTTATAAACAGTTGAAAGCAAAACAATTTAAAGTCGTTTACTTCACATTTTGCAAATATTCCATAATAAAAATATAACTCATACGTCCATATATCCCATAACTAATTCGGAGTATAACAAATAATATCCACAAGCATCTTATTTTTTGTCAGAAGTAAATTTACAATTATTAATAGCTTTATAATTAAGATGAAAATAAAGAAGAGAACCGTAATTAGTAATTACAAAATCCAAGCCCAAATAACTTAAATCGTCAATAAATTGATGAATAAACCTAAAATCTAGAGAAAGATCTTTTTTAGAAAAAGTAATTTTACAAAAAAAATTAGGAAAACCGTAAAATTAACAATCAACATACTTGAAGTACTTTCAATTTAACATTAGAGTGTCATTGTACATTTATTCTTATTTGTAGTAAAAATTCAAAAATAAAACACATTCTTTCAATGACATAATTATGTAAATTCAATTGTTTTTTTTTCAAAGTTTGATGATACTTCGAAGATGTTATTTAAAGTGCCTTTTCTATATCCCTTTCCTCACTTTTAACTGGGTTTTGTAAGGAAATGTTTGGTTTATAAAAGCAAAAAATATGTAATCGCATTTTTGGATGTGATTAAGATGTCGTCTGTAAAGAATGACATCAATTATTTTATGCTAGATTTTATTTGTAATTTCTCAAAACAAACAAAATATGAAACAAGAAGAAATTAATTTAGTTTGTCAATTAATTTTCTTATTCAGTGTACATAGACTCTTTTTAAGTTTTACAAGTTTAACAATCATTCGTGTAAACTTTGTTTTACAATGACTTTTATTTACATGAAGTGAAATATTCTCACACTGAAAGATTCCCACGATATTTGGAGATTTTTTCTTCGCCACCTCTCTCCTTTGTTCGTCTTCTAGCTCAAGAACTTTACTTCCAGTGCAATATAGTAAGAGAATTGTTCGTAATTGCATTGCCTTGCAGTAAATGTGCGACTGAATATAAGTAAAAATTTGTTAGTGTGTCTATGCTAACATAACATATCCTTCCCAGTTTCCTTCCTGTGAATGGTTTTAAAATAAATAATTCACACCTGCAACTTATTGAAGTGCATGTAAAAGGTGTTGTGGTTGTTACGAACACTTATACAATCACTTGAAAATACAAAGAACAACTTGTAATGTACACAAACACACAAGAACAGACATGCTGCTACATTATGTGGCATTTTTTTTTTTTTTTTTTTTGGTGATCATACGAAGAGAGAGGAAGAAAATACAATATATGCGCAATACTTAAACACCAGCATTTTTAGCAAGAGTAAAAGGTATAAAGTTTTTAAATGTAGTTAAAGATTTTGTTATTATTTATGTTTCTTTCTCAGTTGCTTGTTCATGTTGGTGCCCCTCATTCTGTGGAAGGAACATTTTCACAAAATGTCGATAAAAAAAGTGTGTTTAATCCTAAAATAACATAATTCATATTGTCGTTGTTTGTATGTGAGTACGTTTAGTAGTTTTTACTTGTTGGTTTACCTTTTAGCTTTTTTCTATCTTCTATTCTTTATGTTGTACACCACAAGTTAATCTTTATTTTTCTATGACACTTGAAAATAAAAAAACCCTGCAGTTTTGAATTTAATTGTATCCAGTAAACTATAAAATGATGATTACTTAGGCGAATCATAATTGTTTAATAAAGTGCTAGCAAGTGTTATTTACGTCAATATTAACTGTACCTGATATAGCTATAAGCAGTGCAGGGTATCTTTATATAGGAATATACCTAAAAACTCATACGTAAATACCTTTTGATATATAGTTTTGTATATGCATTATATGCTTGTCGTTATAGTTTATCGATAAAATTGATGTCAATAAAATAAAGGCACTTTTACAACACATATTCAAAAAATTTTATAAATTTAAAACAATTTATTATTTACGTGTTACACCTATTTAGGTTACAACTTTATAAATAAAACGTTTGTTTGCAACAAAGAATATAACGAAATACTTTACAGTAAAGTATATATTTTCAACACTTTAATGCAAAAATAATTTTAATGAAAAGTATTTTTACAGTTAAAATATTTTAAGAACATAGAAAAAGAAAAATAATCAAATTGATATAGTAATCAATTTTAAATCTTGAAATTAATATTTTCTTATAAGAAAAGAAGTAGTAAAACCTTTCAACCACAAGTATTTAGAAATGAAAAAGTCTACTACTGCTTAGATAAAATGCATACCAAAATATGTAAACGAATTTTTCTACTTCATTTATTTTATTATCATTTCTTTATACCTGAAAAAACACACATTAAATAAAAATCTATAATTTATTTGCAGTTTTAAAACTCTAATCAAATATTTGACTTAAAAACAGATGTTCTTGGTAATAATTTAATGAATTTATATTTCATTTCTGTAGATTTAATATTGTTTTTACGTTTTTTTTCTTCTTCTTAAATTTCAACAAAATTCAACTTTTATTTTTCTTCTATTGTTTTACTATGTTTTAACCGAAAAACATAAATAAATGAATGCGTTTTATTCAGTTTTTAATCAATTTTCATTTTTATACAATGCCAAACATATTTAAATAAGCCAACGAAAAATATACACACATATACCTGCATACGTACATATAGAATTTCTTCCAACCCTGCAGTTTAAAAAAGAGTTAATGCATCCGTAAAATACAGTGAATGACACTAACGTCTATCCACCTGGATGGCAGTTTTTCGTCGCGGAGGGACTGGGTTGAACATAATCGCATATGTTAAAATAGCTTGTCACCCAAAGTGGAGGGTTAAATAGGTAATTCGGAAATGACCGACCATACTGCTGGGTGCTGACATCAATACATATACAATTGTTTAGCTACAAAGTACACAGAACTTTCAATTATAGAAAGAATTCTGCTGATGAATATGGTGTGTTCCCAAAACAATTTAATAGAAAAGCTAGACCCCAAAAATTAAAATACTAACTGACTCTCTTACATAACTCACAAACTAACTCATTAACTCACTAACAAACTAACTAACTAACTAACTAACTAACTAACTAACTAACTAACTATCTATCTATCTATCTATCTATCTATCTATCTATCTATCTATCTATCTCTCTATCTATCTATCTATCTATCTATCTATCTATCTATCTATCTATCTATCTATTTATCTATCTATATATCTATCTATCTATCTATCTATCTATCTATCTATCTATCTATCTATCTATCTATCTATCTATCTATCTATCTATCTATCTATCTATCTATCTATCTATCTATCTATCTATCTATCTATCTATCTATCTATCTATCTATCTATCTATCTATCTATCTATCTATCTATCTATCTATCTATCTATCTATCTATCTATCTATCTATCTATCTATCTATCTATCTATCTATCTATCTATCTATATAACTAACTAACTAACTAACTAACTAACTAACTAACTAACTAACTAACTAACTAACCAACTAACTAACTAACCAACTAACTAACTAACTAACCAACTAACTAAAGAACTAACTAACTAACTAATTAATTAACTAACTAACTAACTAACTAACTAACTAACTAACTAACTAAAATATTTTTGGAGTCACCGATATACACATGTACATACGTATGAGTATGTGTGCAGAAGCAGCATTACCAGCAACGTAAGAACAATATACTCACGCAGACGAAAAAGTTTTATTAAAGGTTATCACAAAACCCAGTTGCGTTTCGAAGTAGAAATTTTTTATTTTGGAAATATATGTGTGTGTAAATTATTTTTAATATAAAAACTGCCAAAAAAAATAATGTTTTTTTAAATTGTTAAAGATGGAAAATAAAAATTGATAAGCATTCTATTCTTTAAGTAATGGATATTGAAAAGTGATCGTTTTAAAGGAGCTACCAAAAAAAGATCAGAATGGTTTGTTTAACATCATTATCACTTATCAATTTAATGCGTAATGACATCCATATTGTATCATATGTAATGTGATAAGAAATGAATCTCAAGGACTAAAGAATCTGTTTTTACAGCAGAATAATTTATTTATTTTTATTTATTTTATTGTCTATGTATCATAAATATCTATGATCATGTTTTTACATGAACAAAACTGCAAAAGAAGCAAAATACTTAAATTAGCTAAAGCATAAATTTTATTTAAAAGCCAAGTAACGCAAAAATATTAAATTCAAAATAAGGCACTTAACAAAAATGTACACAACAACAGTAATTGTGTATTTTAAAGTGTGATTTCATTTTGAAAAAAAGGTTAAATTGACTTTACTTTCATAACAACAATGTTACTGTTATAATATAGCCAGGACACAAAAAAAATGAAAATAATTTCATGCATAATTAGGACGCCATGAAAATTTGGCTGAACTGCTTAATGGTTTTTTCGCACCTTCTGTTCGAAATTGAAATGTATTTTTAAATTGATGTTTTTTCTCTTTTTCTCTCTCTTTGTATAATTCTGGTGCGTAATTCATTGTTCTTGTTGTTTTCGAAATTTATGTTTAAATAAAAGTTGAAATCTACACATTTAGAAGATATAAAAAAACTGATAGACAGACAAACATCATTATCCTAGATATTTTGTATGGGTAATGACATAAAATGTTTTTCATACCTGCCTGCCTATTAACCAACCCCACCCAACTGTTAAAATCAAAATTGTATACATAAATAAATTTTTGATTAAAATTCACAACAAAAGAGCTAAATATATTTATTGTCTCAATTCTATTTGTGGCAAAATAATTTCAAATTCATCTCCCTTCAACCTTGTGGCATAAAATATGGCAGGATCATAAATATGCGGCAGTAAATTTTAGTTTATTGATTTGAAATTGTTTTCCGTAAAATCAAGAGAGTTCATGAACTCATGTATATTGAAAAATTAATAGATATTGTGGCCTAAAGAAGCAGAAGGAAAATAAACTACAAATGTATAAAGCAACAATTTTATAGAGGAATAATTTTTTAATAACAACATTTTTCTTGTGTAAACAATGTTGTTTTGCTGTAGAAATAGTTCTGTAAAAGGAGTTTATATAGTTTTTTTTTTCTTAGAAAATACTTTTCTATAGAAAATGTTGCTCTTGAAATATCTGGAGGATATGTTAATAAACATTTTACGAAAAACACTTTAAAATTTTTTTCCGGATCTTATCATAATTGAATAATGAAGATCTAATCTATTCATTTATATAGAAAAAAATGTTGCTATAAACATTTATTTGGAGAAAATGTTGCTTTTAATATTTTTGTAGATTTTTTTGTTATTAACATTTTTCGCATAACATGTTTTTATGAGCAACTTACACCAAGTAATTTTCTTAAAAAATATCTATGTTGCTTCCAAAAGTTGAAAAAGGTTAATCAAAGATAAACTTTTGTAAAAAATTTCACTCTAAATATTTTTCTCCAGAAAATTTTAATATAAATATTTATTAATTTTTTTTTAATAATTTTCAGAAGTTTCCTCTCAATTTTATTTTCAATACCACAATTCATCATAAATCAAATAAAAAAACTCTAAATAATTATCACAATGTATTTCTACTTAAATTACACTTTTTGGGAAAACTTTTTCAATAAACTACTATTAAATTGTTTAAATATCTTTATAAAACATTGTTCCTTTTGCTGTCATTTAATCTCAACTCAAACAACATCAGTAACACACACAAACGATTTGCTCAAGCAAATAATAGATAATCGAAATATTGTAATTTAAAAATAAATGCAAATACTTTAAATAACAATTTGAAAATAAGCATTTTGTCAACAAACAACAACTAAATTCATGTGAAAATTTTCCCACTGCCTCCCCTCTCTAGACTTTAGAAGATAACATAACAACCCAGTGGCTACGAAACGAACTAATAAACTTGAAATTTATTTTATCTTTTAGTTTTGAAGGTCTGTTTGTGTTTGTGTATGATTTGTCTTTTGGTAAAAAAGACACGTCCATTTGGAAAGACGACAACAAAACAACAAAAGGGAAGATATAAGAAAACTTTCACCATTTAAATTTCAAAGGAAAAAATGTCAGCAGTTTAATTGCTTCATAAACATATTTCTTACTCTTGCTCTGCCAAATGGCCTTTAAATATTACAGTGTCCTTTAGTTTAAACAAAACACAGTAGAGTAAACAGTAAGAAGACTATTAGAACTGTTGAAAAATATCTACAGAACAATAGTTACATAAAATCTTTTTGTTTGGGGTTTTACTTATTTTATATATTTGTTTTTTTTTTTTCATTTTGTTTAAAAACTTTTAGCGTTAGTTAAATTGGTTGTTTGGTTGGCTTAGATGGTTTGGGGTTTTAATTCATTTCACTGCTAAAATACGCAGAAATAAGTAGAAAAACACAACAATAGCAATGTAATAATAACAATATAGCACCATCTTCGCTGACAGCAGCGACAGCAGGAAAGGATCAGAAAATAAACCCAACTTGTTAAAAATTGCTTTAATTGAAGAAATCAACGCAAATATACAATATTTTGTATTAACAACGAGTAGCTATTCAATGAAGGGTTGACAGTGGTAAATTAAGCTTTAAGCAAAGGGTGTGTCTAAAATATCTTAATAACTTCTCACTTATTCATTCAGTCTTCTGGAAATCCAGACAGCCTTTAGTTGGTTTTGCACTTGTTTTGATTTAAAAATATTTAATAACTGAATTTGAAAATTTAATATTTTTCCACATATTATAACAAAAAGATAAACAAAAATTCGGTCCTCTTACAACATGATATCCAGTAGTATTATAATATAGAAAACCTCCTTCTCTTCGGCATAGTCTACATGTTTTAGTTTTAGTCTATAGTCTAGTCCATAGTCTAGTCTATAGTCTAGTCTATAGTCTAGTCTATAGTCTAGTCTATAGTCTAGTCTATAGTCTAGTCTATAGTCTAGTCTATAGTCTAGTCTATAGTCTAGTCTATAGTCTAGTCTATAGTCTAGTCTATAGTCTAGTCTATAGTCTAGTCTATAGTCTAGTCTATAGTCTAGTCTATAGTCTAGTCTATAGTCTAGTCTATAGTCTAGTCTATAGTCTAGTCTGTAAACTTCTACCTCTAAAAAATTTAAACTCTTTTATTGTTAAACCTTTATATTTACAACTGCATTATAAGGATAGGAATAAAATTTACTCTTATATAAGAGAATTTATTGTTCTTCTTTTTGTCTTAGACGCATCTAAAAATCCTTATATCTATATCAGCTTGAATATTTTTCTATTTTATTTCTACTACAACATACCGTTGCTGTCCATCAAATAAATAAACTTTTTAAAAGCCGTGGCAGTAAACCAACCATTCGACTGCAGTCGTTCACTCAACTCATTTCATGTGAAATTACTATTTGTTATTTGCTATTAAAAAAATAAACTCTTGGCTTTGAAATAAAATGTTGCGTTAAGTAATCAATGCATAACAACAGAGCAGCAGTAAAATGAAAAATTGCTTCAACAAGAAAAATAATCATAGATTCAAAAAGGACGTATCAGTCTTGCTCAACAACAACAACCACTACACAATTCATTCACACTCATTTTAATTGCTATAATGAAGGCAGAGTAGGAGCAACAACAACTCGAACAACGACTACAACAAATGGTATTAGAAAAGTAATCCTTATTTTCTGTGGAGTAAAAAAAATACATTTAAGAGAAATTTGAAAAGTTTTATTAGAGAAGAAATGAACACAACAACAATAACGTTTTTGTTTGTTTTCAAAAAATGATGATGGCATTTAAATTGTAACGGAAATTGTGACATAATTAAAGCAACAAACAAATGTATGTGCATAGAAAATACTTTTCACTTATTTCTTTTATTCATGTCCTTGTTTCTGTAATCTTGTATCTAATGATGGGAAATGGATATTAAAATACCAACAAAACAATATAAAAGTTGTTGGAAATTTCACTATGAACCCTTTGTGTCTGAAAAAGCGAAAAATTTCTTTTCGTCCAATAAAATTTTGGAATTTTTTCGGTATTTAACAAGTTTTAAAGCTTTTGTGTTAGTGGCAAACGGACAGAAAAAAATTAAAGTGTAAAATGAATGTAAATTTGTCAGCATAAATTTCAAAGTCAATAGAGTGTTTGAAATTGAAACGAAAGTAATTATTGTTTGAAAAAATTGAGAACTTCAAATTATATATTTTTATAAATTTTCTTTAAATTACTTAATTTCTTTTGCATCAAATTCAAAAAAATTCTTAGTTTTTGCAAATATTTACAAACACTTTTCTAAATGTAATTTTACTCTTTTAATTAACTTTCCATTTAATATTTTGTTGGTTTCACTTTCATCGAAGAAGTATTACAAAATTATTGTTAGTTGTAATATTGAAATTTATTGGCTATCTATAGCATATGAATTTATTTTTTATATAAACTTTGTTTCTGTTTTTTGAAAAAGAGATAAAAAAATAAAAAATACATAATTCTTTATACAGAAAAGAAGCAATAAACAGTAAATAGTATTAATGTTTGAGCTCATATCACACCTGACATGTTGTCAAAGTTAGAAAGAAGTGTCATATGAAAAAAAAGAAAATCCGATAGAGAGCTACAACAAAAATTTCAGTAGCTAGAGAAACTAACATGACTAACAACAGCCATTGAACCGTGCATATATTAAGTACATGGGTAAGTGGCATAATTGATAATTGAATTAATTATACATATATATGGGGGTAATAAATGCAGATATTAAATTACTGAGTAATTTTAGCAGAATTCTACTTTTTCCTTAATTAGCACTCACTAATTATGATAATTACAACAAAAAATATTTTATGTTTAATTTTTTTTTTACTCCTCAATTAGTCCACTAATCAATACTACTCGTATAAACAAATTTATAATAATCTTGATAGTTTTCTTGTTTCCCCTTTATGTACAAAATTGTTATGTACATTAGGGTCATTCAAAAAAAGAAGTTAAAGCTAGTTCTCCAAATTTGGAAACAATTATACAAAATTTAGAAACTTATAATCAATTAAGCTTAGTTTTTTGTAGCTTACATAAGCAATATTTGATTTCGGGCCCTTCTAATTGTTAAAACATAAAGGTCAGTTTTTCCCGAAAACTATAAGAGATACAGCAAAAACAAGCGAAATCTGTGATCACTATTATTTCCTACAAAAAACGTTTCTTTTTTAGTAAAAACATAAAAGTCCGTTTTTCTCGAAGACTATAAGAGATACAGCAATATTATTTCCCACCAAAAACAAGCGAAATCTGTGATCACTACTACTTTCCTACAAAAAACGGTTTTTTAGTGAAAACATAGAAATAAAAAAACGTTTTTTTAGTAACAACATAAAAATCTGATTTTCTCGAAAACTATAAGAGATACAGCAAAAACAAGCAAAATCTGTGATCACTACTATATCCTACAAAAAAAAAGGCTTTTTTTTAAATATAAGAAAGAAATCGAGTGATACAGCAAAAACAAGCGAAATCTGTGATCACTACTATTTCCTACAAAAAGCAGTTTTTTTAGTGAAAACATAAAAGTCCGTTTTTCTCGAAAACTATAAGAGATACAGCAAAACCAAGCGAAATATGTGATCACTCCTAAAAAAGGTTATTTTTAGTGAATACATAAAAGTCCGTTTTACTCGAAAACTATAAGAAATACTGCAAAAACAAGCGAAATCTGTGATCACTATTATTTCATACAAAATAATCGTTTTTTTTAGTGAAAACATAGAAATAAAAAAACGTTTTTTTAGTGAAAACATAGAAACAAAAAAAAAACATTTTTTTAGTGAAAACATAAAAATCTGATTTTCACGAAAACTATAAGAGATACAGCAAAAACAAGCGAAATCTGTGATCACTAATATTTCCTACAAAAAAAACATAAAAGTCAAATTTTCTCAAAAACTATAAGAGATACAGGAAAAACAAGTGAAATCTGTGATCACTACTATATCCTACAAAAAAAGGTTTTTTTAGTGAAAACATAAAAGTCCGTTTTTCTCGAAAACTATAAGAGATACCGCAAAAACAAGCGAAATCTGTAATCACAACTATATCCTACAAAAAACAGTTTTTTTTGTGAAAACATAAAAGTCCGTTTGTCTCGAAAACTATAAGAGATACAGCAAAAACAAGCGAAATCTGTGATCACTACTATATAATACAAAAAGATTTTCTTTAGTGAAAACATAAAAGTCAGTTTTTCTCGAAAACTATAAGAGATACAGCAAAAACAAGCGAAATCTGTAATCACAACTATATCCTACAAAAAAAGTTTTTTTTTGTGAATACAGCAAAAACAAGCGAAATCTGTGACCACTACTATTTCCTAAAAAAACTTTTTTTTGTGAAAACATAAAAGTCCGTTTTTCTCGAAAACTATAAGAGATACAGCAAAAACAAGCGAAATCTGTGATCACTACTATTTCCTAAAAATAACGTTTTTTGTGAAAACATAAAAGTCCGTTTTTCTCGAAAACTATAAGAGATACAGCAAAAACAAGCGAAATCTGTGATCACTACTATTTCCTACAAAAAACGTTTTTTTTTTGTGAAAACATAAAAGTCGGTTTTTCTCGAAAACTATAAGAGATACAGTAAAAACAAGCGAATTCTGTGACCACTACTTTTTCCTACAAAAAACAGATTTTTTTTAGTGAAAACATAAAAGTCCGTTTTTCTCGAAAACTATAACAGATACAGCAAAAACAAGCGAAATCTTTGATCACTACTATTTCCTACAAAAAACAGTTTTTTTTAGTGAAAACATAAAAGTCCGTTTTTCTCGAAAACTATAAGAGATACAGCAAAAACAAGCGAAATCTTAGATCACTACTATTTCCTAAAAAAACGTTTTTTTTTTTGTGAAAACATAAAAGTCCGTTTTTGTCGAAAACTATAAGAGATACAGCAAAAACAAGCAAATCTGTGATCACTACTATTTCCTACAAAAAAAGGTTTTTTTAGTGAAAACATAAAAGTCCGTTTTTCTCGAAAACTACAAGAGATACAGCAAAAACAAGCGAAATCTGTGATCACTCTTATTTCCTAAAAAAACGTTTTCCTTTTTTGTTAAAACATAAAAGTCAGTTTTTCTCAAAAACTATAAGAAATACAGCAAAAACAAGCGAAATCTGTGATCACTACTAAGAGAGATACAGCAAAAACAAGCGAAATCTGTGATCACTACTATATCCTACAAAAAAGGTTTTTTTTTTTGTGAAAACATAAAAGTCCGTTTTTCTCGAAAACTATAAGAGCGTAGATCATAAATGGCATTAATTATAGCGTTAATATTCAACATAAAGAAGTCTTATAGAATCGGTCCATAACTTTCCCAATCCATTAGCATATAAAATTTTTGAAATTAAACAGAACAATTGTAATTTTTTCCTTTTACAAACTTCTTAAAAATAAATATTTTGTAAAATTGTCCTAGAAAAATCTATGAGTTAAGCTACATGCAACTACAAAAAATAATCATATCCGGCAATAGGCTTGAAATAGCAAAACTAAATGAATTGAAAATTAACGAACGAGGGACAAACAGACACGAAAAATAAAAAAGAGGTGGCACTACAAACGAACATTTTCATACTCGCTATAGAAGTACAAGTATTCCAGCAATCAGTTAAGTAAAAAATATTAAAGTTGTTTTTCTGTTTTCTGGTCGCTTGTTGTTGTATGGTTGTGTTGTTGGACTTTATTGTTGTTTTTCTCAAAAGGAAATTTTCTTCCTTTTTCCCCCGCATGCTTCCAGAAATAAGTATGTTTACTGAAGTGTTATTGAAATATGTACACAGTAGGAAAGTGCATCGCATCTGGAAGATACATGCAAAGATCACGGGATACACATAAATTGGTATACAGGTTACATAAACTCATATAAAATCCAACATTTAGAAGATAAACATGTTTATATATGACAACATTTACAAACAAAACCTTGACACTAGAATCACATAGTACATACTTTTATAGAGACATGCTATGAAACATAAACACCTACGTAACAGTGGAGGAAAAAAGTTTTAATGTTTTTGTATTGAGATTTTTATCATAATACTTGGGAAAAAAATTAAAATTATTTATTTTTTATTAAGGTAATTTCTTAAGGTTTGCAGTAGATTTTAGGAGTGATGATGACAAGATGATTACAACATAAAATGGATTATCGATAAAATGTTTTGCTTGCTCTTTAGGAGTACATGTTTTTGTGCTACTAACATAAATTATATAATTCGGTAATAGTATTCAACACTTTCCGAAATCACTGTAATTTGCATAATATATCTGCTAAGATAGCAATTGCAGCTAGTGTAGGATAACAGTAGTAAACACAGTGCACAAAAAATGGCCATCATTTGTAAATGTATGCTTTTGTTTATTTTTTTTTTAATTTTATCTATGTATGTGAGTTTTAAAACCATGTATACTCCCCTATGAATACGTGAGTTTTGAAGTCTGTTTAAACAAATGAATAAAATGCATATTGTTTTTTTTTTATTGCTCTGACAGTACATATGCTAGTGTGAACAATTATTTTTATGAAAATTAAGTAAAAAAAAGAGAGACGTACCCACTACAAACCTACATGAAAAATCTAGAGAAAACCGACTTAAATAATGTTAAAAAAAAAATTTCCAGGAATTTTAAATTCTATATATAAACGTGAAAAAATAAAAACAATTTTAGGAATAAATATTTGTGTGCATATCGGAAAATTATAACATGAAACGTTTTAGTTAGACTAAAAGTTATTTTTGGTTAAAATAAATTCTTAGAAACTATTATTTTTTACATCGTTTTTGATACAAATATGTACATTTATAGTTGGTAAATTTATAAAAAAAATTCTCTCGAATTTCTATATTTATAGTTAGTATGAAAATCAAAATTGACTTACGTTGCTTTTGGTTTATTTTAATCACTTACCTGTAAAGATAAAAGAGAAATTAATATTTAAAATTGAAAATTTAGTAATACTAAGGTAAATACTTAGTTAAAAAATAGAGAAAACACACTAAGCAAGTTTAGAGACTGCATATTCCTATTTTAAGACTTTACCACAATATGTTTAATCTATGGAAAAATAACCATATACAGACATCGCTTCCTGATTATGGACTAAATTAAAACCACAAAAAATGTTAATTTTCACAGTTTTATATATTACAAATCGTTTAAATTTTGATTTATTCTTTGAGCTAAAGTTACAGCTCTGGTCGCGAGGAACAAAAATTGTAAACCTATAAAAAAAAGATTTATCTTTATTTTTTTATTTCATATTGAATGTTTTACATTGTGAAAATGCAATATTTTTATTTACGACACTTGTACGTATACGTGTGAATTATTTATGGATATTACAAATATTAAGTATACGTTTAATTAAAGGAAAAATTTGACATTATAGATTTGTTTAAATTTTCTGTGATTTTGATCTTAATGACGATATGAGTATAATATGAGTATGATTTCGTATTTTTGAGTCAGTTTGAGCGTTAAAGTCAAAGAAACCTTGTCAATTATGGCACTATGGTTGAAAAAATGTTTAGAATGATTTTTGTTTTAAAAGGGTTTGTTTATGTTTAACTTAATCGCTGTAATCGCAATGTTATGATTGTAATGATTAACGCTTATTTTCTGAAGGGGACCTTATATGGGGTGTAGGTCCAATTATGCGCTGATCCCTTTTTACAAAAAGATTAAAGTTTCTATAAGCTTCGTGCTGAATCTTATATAGAAGCTATAGAAGCACGCCAGTTATGAACGTTAAAGTCACGAACTTTATATAGCGGCTAGGCGAAATCGTGGACGGATATTATCCATTTTCAATACCAAATATACTTCAACAATAACAAAATATCTGTGCAGAAGAGTAACTAGCTAACTACTTTCATTTGTGCTCTATCGTGTTTTCAAAAGACAGACGGATAGACAGACAGACGGATGGGCAAAGTAAGATCGTCTTAATAAGAACCAGGAAAATATAGTGTTTCAAGGTCATCAGATACATTTTGCGATGTGTCACAGTGTTACAGAATGACAAAAACAATATGTCCCATCTTTTTGATGGTGGATATAAAAAAGACAATATAAGAGGAATTTAAAACAAAAACCCCAGGATTTCTGAATTAACTTTAACAAAAAATTTTTGGTTTCCCTAAATTAATAAAAACAAATTTGTTTTGTAATCAATTAAAAATGTTTGCCTTTTACGTAAACAAAAACCTTAAAAATTTTATACGTACAACTAAGTAAAACATTAAACATTCTATAGGGTATGCTTAACAATTTACTACATTTCGTTTTAATAAAATGTTCTTTATAAATTCAGCAAAGACAAGACTAAAAGAAAATAAAGCAAAAAAATAAATCCCACTACTACATATAATTCACAACTGTGTGGTCAGACAGAAAACATCTACAAAACCGGAAGTCAAACAACTTCCGTTTGTGCATTTTTCTACTGCAATAGATGGAAAGAAGTATCACTCTTTTGCAAGCTTTAAGTGAATTGATTTAGACAAACGAATAGACAGACAGACAGACAGTCTGGGCTACAAATGAATGATTTTGCCAAACAAAAATTTAATGATGCAAAAAGTGAACTTTACTAAAAAGAGTTTGTTGCTATGTTCTAAAAAGGAAATATCAATTTCAAATATTTACCACTACAGCAGATACAAGACAAGAGAAATAATAAAATACTTAAAATATCAATCTTGTAGATAAAGGAAGGAATATAAATATTTGTTATTTTTAGAGTGGAATTTATGGGCAATAAGTGCAGCTGGTGTAAATATTTATGCATATTTCTAACTGCCTGCCTGTCTGCCTGCTTGCTTACTTACTTGTAGACGTGCATATGGAAATTAGAGAAAGAATTTTATAGGTTTAGGATTTACTTTTTTTTGCTTTAGCTTTTCTTACCTTCGAACGCATTTGTTCTAAAACCACTGCAATGTCACCATGTTGACATGCATACATTAAACTTGTACAGCCATGGGCTAGACGATTTTCCATACCTCTCGTCTTGTTTATTCCAAATGTTAGGGAATCCGTTGTTGTTGTTGTTACCAGTGTTGTAGTCATGCATGAGTTGGCAGTTGTGGTACAAGGCAACGATGGTGATATCGCTGTTGCTCTAGTTGTTTTTAATGTAGATGCTGATGTGACATTGTTTCTTACAGGTTTATATGAGAAGCTGGTGGGGGTAGACGAGGAGGTGGGTTGTAGTGATTTGACACTTTTTCCTAATATCAAATTATTTGATAAAATTTCTTCCGTTTTAGACTTGTGACCATTGCATATAGCAGATGATGATAGTGATTTTACTTCCGTTTTGTTGACACTGTCAACATAATGGTTTTTATAAAGCTCCAGTTGCTGTAACCGTGCCTGCTTGTGAGTCTTTTGGTGCATTGAGTCATCATTACCATCGTCCTCATCATGCAATATTGATTGTTTTTCATCGTTATTGTCAAAGGTTAATGTCACAGGAGTTTGCCTTGTTTTACTACAAACTAAAGGACTATGAAATTGTAATTGTTTTTTCTTCTTCAGTGTCTTCGTCGTGGGTATCATTGTCTTATTTTCTGCAGCAAGAAAAGTTTCTGTCATCGTTGTTGGTGCGGCTGATAGCATATGTTGGCGGGGCGGCTTAGGAGGTGCTGTTGGTAGTGGTGGGGTTGATGAGGATGTTTGCTTGCTGCTGGCCATTTTCTTTTAACTTTTTTAGTCACTTCGTAGTAGTATTTACAATTTTCACTCAATGAATTTGTTTGCAATAATTTATTGATTTCAAGTATTGGCCACATTTCATTTGCACTTTAAATTACTCATTATACTTAATTAAAATCACACATATTTTACTATTTTAATTAAATTTTTTTTGTTCGTCTTTCTTTTCATTATAATTGAACGTTTTATTAATTATTTATTCATTTAGTGGAAATAATCTGACCCACATTATTTTTTTAACATTACTTTCTTTATATTTCAATAAAATCTACCTCCTGCTGTTTGGTTTACGAGCTGTTATCTTTTTATTTTATTTTTTATATCTGTTTCTGTTATGTATAAAACATGTTTAGCTGTGTAAAATTTCACGTGTTTTAAAATCTATTTTCAATTCTGTACGTTTTCCTTACTCTCTGTCTCACACTATTGCCGGTAAAACGCGTTGAAAAGTTTAACGAAGCATATGTTAAGTTGCTTTTGATATCAGACAAAAGTAATATAAAATTATGTGCTACTATTAAACTACAAATATGTACGTCGGTTAATGTAAGGATTTTTCAATAACATTACAGTGGTCCTAAAGAAGATATTTTGACAATATCATGAAACCACTGAAGAGTAAAATTCTAATTAAAAATAGAATTTCCTTAAATTTTTTTACAAGAGTTTTATTTCAATTTAATATAATTTTTATAAAAAAATAAAAAAATACTCTATAATTTTCATTAAGATATAACTTTACGAAAATTCTCTATAGAAACTTTTTAATTTCTTTATCCTATTTATAAGAGGAGACCTATTCTACAGAAAGAGATCTTTTTTACACTTATCTTTTCATAAAAAATAACAATTCAAATCTTCTCTTTAAAAATATAATTATTCAAAAATTCTTAATAAAATTAAAATCCGTAGGCCAAACCACTTTTGTCAATGATGTGTTTGTTAAAAAAAATATCGACATTTTTAAATCAGCTTTTGCACGACACTGTACAACACACAGTGGTATAGGAAAAAAAAAAGAGGGAAATAATTCGGTAACTTCTAAACGGTTAATCCGATTTTAATGAAATTTGGTATGCACAAAGAGGAGGTGTTGTCGAGTTTAGGTTTTGAATTTGGACCTTATAGGCCAACCAGGGGCCCGGCGGGGGGTCCTCAAATTAGGACACCTCGGCTATGTTAAATTTTTAAAACGATCCTATTTCTTCATTTGAGTTCCGATTTAAAAAAAATTTCGTATATAGAATCTCCTCATCGAGCACTATAAGTAAATTAATTAAGCAGTAAATTATCTCTTATAGTTTAGGAGATATTCGCATTTGAAAATTAAAATTTTAAAATTTTTACCGTTCTTACTTTAGTTTTTTGATAATAGCGGGTCCAAATATTCCCGATTTTCGCCATTTCTTTTTTTATTCGCTTAACAACAAGTTTATATATCAAGTAGTGAAAGAATTATGTAAAAATCATGACTGAGTCCAAAGTTATAGGCATTTTAATTTAAAAAATTTAAAAAAGGCGATTTTTTGCCATTTTTTTGGGAAAAAAGTATCTTTTTCTTTTTAAGTTATCTAAAAAGTTTCTAAGAAGATGTATATAGAATTTATACTTTTTGAAAAGCTGACTTTACATAAAATACGATAAATGAAACAAAACCTAAAAATTTTTGATACCGAGGGGACCAGGTCCATCCGTTAACTCTTAAATTTGTTACATATATTAAAAAATTTTCAGGTATTATTTTTTAAACTGTAATGATTTTTACCCCTATAGGTCACTTTAATAGGTAGCTTATTAAAGTGACCTATTGAGGAAAAATTCATTACATAAGGATACGTTAGACATATTAGGTAGAATATCATAACCCTTTAAAAAATAATTTAATTTAAGTACCTGTAATTAATATATAAGACAGGTTTATATCTGTTTGTAATTATTTGTAATTTTCTAACCATGGCGATCGTACTAAAAAAAATGATTTGTGCTCCATTTTATTTGAACACTCTTCAGCTCCTTTTCAAGATAAAGTGAACTTCTTATTGAAATATATTGAAACTGCACATAAAAATAAAGTGGATAAAACTGATATATGTAAAATTGAAAATTTTATAAAATCAGTTGATATAAAACTGAAGAGTGTTCGGTATTCCATTGCTAAATTTCGATCGAAATTTTCTGATTGGCTGGATGAATGTGTAGAAGTTGCTATTTGCGTATCAACTGTTGGTGCTCCCTGTAAGCAGTATGAGGATTTGAGCTCAAAATCTAAGAGGAAAAGGTTATCAACTTCACTAGAAACCTTATCTAACGAAGAAGTTTCGGACACTTTTAAAGCAATGTTAAGAAAAGAAAAACAGCCTTTGGATGCCATAAAAATTGCAAATATTCTTCCAACCGCATCACCAAGACGACTGAAAAGAATTGTAAAGAGTATACCCACACCATCATCTGATACAACGTTCACTGAGGAAGAAGCTATTGCGCTTATGTTGCAGCTGGGATTAAGTCGTGATAACTACATAACGTTAAGAAAGGCGCTATCTGAAAAAGGAGTGGATGTTTTACCATCATATGACAAAATAAATGAAAAGAAGAAAAGCATTATACCCACCTCCTATTGAAATAACTGATCGGAAGGCTGTTATTGGACTCGGCGCTCTACTCGAAAATACTGCTTTAAGGATTGCTTCTGACTTTTCTTCAGACCAACTAAAAAAAATAAATTCTTGTGATCTTCAACTCATTTGTAAGTGGGGATGTGATGGATTATCAGCACTCTCGGAATATAAACAAATCAACACAAGTGAATCATCTTCCGAGTATAAAAGTGTATTTATGGCATCGCTAGTTCCATTAAGAATTCGAAAGTATGCTGACAGCGATTCTCCATCAACCAGTTTCGATGATATTTGGAAGAATTCGACTCCAGGATCCAAAGCTTTTTGTAGGCCAATAAGCTTTGAGTATATAAAGGAATCCAAAACAACAACGCAAGATTTGATAAATCGTATTGAAGCAGAAATTAAAAACTTGGAACCTATAACAATCGAAATAGAAAATTATTCGTTTAACATGTCCTATGATTTAAAACTTACAATGATTGATGGGAAAGTTGGAAATGCCATTACAGGAACATCATCTACTTGGTACTGCTACATATGTGGTGATAAAAAATCAGAATTTTCGAATATTTCCAAGCAAAGATCAATAAATGAGGAAACATTACAATTTGGAATATCCCCCCTACATGCTCGCATACGATTTCTGGAACATTTTCTACATTTAGCATATGATTTAAAGTACAGAAGCATACCGGAAAATGCAAACAAAAGTGCAAATAACAATAAGGAGTTAATGGAAATGAGAGCCAGTGAGAAACGAAGAATTCAAGAGGAATTTAAAAAGCGGATGGGATTAAATATTGATAAACCACTCACAGGATATGGAAGCACAAACGATGGTAATACCGCTAGACGTTTTTTTAAACATTTTGAAACTACTTCCGAAATAACCGGAATTAGTATGGATTTACTGCAAAAGGTCAATATTATTCTAATGGCGATAAATAGCAAGCATAAAGTGAACGCAACAAAATTTGGAGAGTATTCTACAAAAGTTTCTAAATTACTTTGGAAAGAAATGACACCTACAGTTCACAAGATATTATGTCATGGAAAGGTCATCATAGAACATAATATTCTGCCTTTAGGAGAGCTTACAGAAGAACCCCAAGAATCGAGGAATAGAGACTTTAAGCATATTCATCAGTTTAGCTCAAGGAAGTGTTCTAGGCAGTCTCAAAATGAAGATATTTTTAATAATCTGATTCTATCTTCTGATCCTGTTTTATCTACTATAAGGAAACGTTGGATTTGCTACAAAACGTTAGCATTTGAAAATATTCATGAATTTAAAGATTTACTTTATCTTTTAGATATGGACTACTGTGATACCGATTATTTTACAAAATTATATTAATTTATAAAAAAAATAAATAAAGACTATTTTTATATAAAATAAATACTTGTTAATTTTTTTTAGGGATAAAGAATAAAAGATTAATCGTAAAAAGTGGCTGTAAAAATTCATAAAAATTTAGGTAGTAAAACATGCCTAACAAATGTATGGATGAAAATAATAGTACTAGGTAAATTCTCTAAAAGATGTTGAGTTTTCCCTAATTAATTTGTCACTTAAAAAACATTAGGTAGGCATGTTATATATCAATGGAAAGGTAATTTTGTCTATTTTTCAAACTGTATATAATTTTTGAAAATTAAAAAATTCGCGGAATACTTTTTTTAAAAAAATTAAAAAATGTTTTTTATTCAGTTTTTGCGAAGATACAAATTTTTCAAATTGCAATAAAAATTTTATTTATGAATATTTTTTGATGAAATTTTACAGTTAGGTAGATTTTTTTACTCAAAATCCAAAATTAAATAAAAATTTCGAATTTTCTTATTAGAAATCCCGGAATTCCCAAAAAAGTTTTAAAAAATCCCAAAAATGGGATTTTTTGGTTTTTTGCCTATTATATCCATACCAGGGGCGGGGTTATCGAAACCCGTTACAAAATGATTAAGAACATATTGGGTCATATAAAACAGGTCACTATAATTTGATATCGACTATGCGATTTGAGAATTTTTGCTCAAAATTGAATTTTATATAAAAAAAGGGTTTTTTTGGATGGATCTGGTCCCCTCGGTATCAAAAATTTTTAGGTTTTGTTTCATTTATCGTATTTTATGTAAAGTCAGCTTTTCAAAAAGTATAAATTCTATATACATCTTCTTAGAAACTTTTTAGATAACTTAAAAAAAAAAGATACTTTTTTCCCAAAAAAATGGCAAAAAATCGCCTTTTTTTAATTTTTTAAATTAAAATGCCTATAACTTTGGACTCAGTCATGATTTTTACATAATTCTTTCACTGCTTGATATATAAACTTGTTGTTAAGCGAATAAAAAAAAAAATGGCGAAAATCGGGAATATTTGGACCCGCTATTATCAAAAAACTAAAGTAAGAACGGTAAAAATTTTAAAATTTTAATTTTCAAATGCGAATATCTCCTAAACTATAAGAGATAATTTACTGCTATGACGACATTTTTTATAGTGCTCGATGAGGAGATTCTATATACGAATTTTTTTTTAAATCGGAACTCAAATGAAGAAATAGGATCGTTTTAAAAATTTAACATAGCCGAGGTGTCCTAATTTGAGGACCCCCCGCCGGGCCTCTGGTTGGCCTATAAGTCCAAATTCAAAACCTAAACTCGACAACACCCCCTCTTTGTGCATACCAAATTTCATTAAAATCGGATTAACCGTTTAGAAGTTACCGAATTATTTCCCTCTTTTTTTTTTCCTATACCACTGTGCAACAGTTGGTAATTGGATGATTGTATTTATTTTTGTCTATGGTAGAAAGCACGTTATTTTTCATTTTTTGTTTTACATTTTCTAGGAGGTTTGATCATACTACATACTTTCATGCATATAAATATCAATATGCAAGGATATTAGGATGAGAGCTTATTTGGTAACATGCATACATTCATAATAGTAAAATAATGTCTTCTTCCCACACACACATACAAGCATACATACATGCATTAGCACAAAATATCTTATAAATTATAATATGAATCCAGAAAATATTGAAAAGTGGAATAAAAAAGTCCTTACTTACATGGGAGTGAAAATGTAAGTGTAAGAAATTCGCAAGAGGAAATGTACATATTGTAAGGGTGTGTGGCATTTAATGCTAATGTGATAACTACTTACACTCCACTAAGATTCAGTGGAAAATTTTAACGACATTGAAAGACACATAACGGCGTATTAAAATACACATACATATGTTAATACATATATATCCACGCATAGATACATACTCACACAGATATACATAAACTCACTAATAGACAGACGGACAGACAGACAAACATATGGTGTTGTTGTGTTTTAATAATTAATTTTCATACATGAAACGTGTTGTTATTCACGCCTTGCGCGCCATGAATGAATTAAAATCAGTTTAAAAGGTCTAAAAAAAACACTGTAACTGACACAAAAAGGTGGCAAAATGTTGACATTGTATCACAGGGTGGGTGGGCCAAGATAAAGGATTAATATGAATAGTTGCTGGAAAAATGATGATAGTTGTTGCTGTTGTCATGTTAACTATCGCTATAAATTGTTTGTCTGCTTCTGTTTAGCTGCTCATTCATTTTTTTATCCTGCTCTTCCTTTTATTCATTTAACATGTAATCGTGTGTAATAAAGTTTAATGATGATTGAACAAGAAATTAATTTCTTCCGTTTGTCATCCTTCTTTTAAAAAACTTAAATTTACTGCAAAAGGATTAGGATGAATGAACCTACTTTTTTTATAAAAGTTTCCTTTATTTGTTGCTAGTTTTTAAGAAAACACACGTTTTACGTTTCTCTTTGGAAAAAAACCTAAAGATTATAAAGAATTTTTTCAAGTGGAAAAGGTTTGCAAAAACAAGCAATACACAAAATGGAGGGAAAATGAAAAATCATTTTTTTCGCCTTGTTATAGTGAAATAATAAAAGATTTCAGGGGATTTAATGGTAAAATAAATACCGTACAACATGTTTAAGCCTTAGTAGGAAAATAGAATATATAACATTTGTTATATCTATTATTTGTCTGGTGTTGGTAGGCAGTTGTAATGAACTTGTAGGATTTATTAATAAAAGAAAATCAAATCTTTTATTTACATTATATTAATTAGAGTGTTTTTATACTAATTAAATAAAAAAATAATAAGGAAAATTAAAAATTAATATATTTTTATACATATTATAGATATATTGTTGTAATTTCTAAAAATAGACATTTCAATCGAAAAAGTTAAATTTGTGTAACATTTTCTAATAAATATAAACAAAATTTTCTATAAAAATATAATTTTTCAAAATTACAAGGAATTTGTTCAAGAAATTTTTTCCAAAAAAAAAGATTGAGAAAAACAGATCAGTTTTGAAAAATTTCTATAGAAAAAACTGAAATTAATAAAAAAAAAAGAGAAATTTTATAAAAAATTTCTATAAAAAAAGAAATTTTCCGAAAACTTTTTAATTGGAAAAAAAACAATTCTATATTAAAATAGACATTTTTTAAATATTTTTTTAAAGAGATAAAACCTGATCTATTTTCGAAATATTTTTATAAAATTGAGGTTAAGAAAAAAAATAGTAAAAGTGTGAACTTTTTATAGAAAAAATATAGAAATAAAAATTTTCCAAAAATTTTCTATAAAAAAGATAAATTTTTCTACAGAAAGAAAACGTTTTCCATAGACCAAAAAAAAGAGAAAATAGACAAAAAAAAAAAAGAAAAAGTAATTTTCCGAACACTATTTAATTGGAAAAAAGACAATTCTATATTAAAATAGGGATTTTTCAAATATTTTTTTAAAGAGAGAAAAACTGATCTATTTTCGAAAAAAATTTTATAAAAACTTATATTAAGAAATAAATAGGAAATTTGTGAACTTTTTATAGAAAAAATATAGAAGTAAAAATTTTACGAAAAAAATTTTCTACAGAAACAAAACGTTTTCCATAGACCAAAAAAAGAGAAAATATTTGAACTTTCTTATTTTCCGAAATTTAAAAAAAATATATATTTTCTATAAAAATGAAATCCTATAAAAAGAAAAAAATTCTGCAGAAACTTTTCAAAATATCAGGAATATAAAGATTAATTTATGTATAACTAATTTAATTTTAAATCTTTTCTCTATCCAATCTAATAATCCTGCAAAATCTATACACATTTTTGCTCTGCCATTTTTTAGAAAGTAAAATTTTGTTAAATCGATTTAATCCTCTTAAATTAATAAAACGAAATGCGTGAAAATCTTTATAATTTCATTTTTTATCCATAGAATTTGAAAACATATTGAATATATTTATTTCTTTCTTTCTTTCTTTCTTGAAACATAAAATTACATCCGTTTCCGTTTTCTGCTATTTATTTGTGTGAGAGTGTTTCCGTTTTTACTGCTACTCAAGTTAAACCAGTTGAAAGCCGTTAAAAGTAAATTTTAACCGCAATTACATTATTAAACAACTGGGTCTTCGTTAGCTAAAGCTGAAACAAAAAACAGAACAGAAAACAAAACAGATTCCTATGCAGTAAAAGGCATAAATATGTATGAAGCTAGAAAACAAAACAAAAAACAATAAACGAATTGAATGGGTCAATAAAATTGATGTAAAATAGAAAATAATTTTGTACGTAATCAATCACATAAATATCCTATTTTTTCCCCCATTATACGCTTTGCTTCTCTTTCACTCCCCGTTGCTTAATTTCCCATTTACCCTGACAAATTTTAACAAATTCGTTTTGCCTGTGGAATATTACAACGATTTCTTTATACACTTCAGACTAACAGTTACAGATACACTTCAATCAAGTAAACAGTTTGAAAATATATGTATAAAAAAAATGTAAAAGAGAAACGCAGCTGCTGATACCACTTAATCGTTTTTTATATACATTTCCAATAAACGACTTGAATGCAAATTTTTATATATTTTATATTGATGGCGGTTTAAGAATAAAACCAAAAAGATGATAAAAATGATGAAAATGAAGTACTACTAGAACCACAAGGCCCTCATATATAAACGCACGAATACAAGAAACAATTGCTTTAAAGTTAATGCTGATGGTATTACAGATGAAGCTGCAAAGAAATCAAGCCATTTCTAAGATGTTCAAGAGAAAAATGGTGGTTGAAGCAGTCTGCTGGGGTGTGTTGGTTGGTTAAAGAAAACAAAATTAAATAAATACGGCTGTTAAGCATAAACATGGTGTTAACAATAACGCTCAAGCACTTACTTAAATTGTCGTTTCTTTTTGCACTCTACTTGGAGATTAAAGATATTAATCGATGTTCGAATAGTGAGTAATATGAATAATTTAAAATTTTATTTTAAATATAAAAATTGAAAAATATTTTAAAGGAATAAAATATTTCTTTGAGGTGTCTTCTTTATAAAGTTATGATTATAATAGTTTATCAAGTCTGTGGTTAGTGTTTTTATAAACATTATGGTCTTCGTCAGCAGTTAAATTAATCCAGAAACTTCAAAAGTAGCACTAAGTAAAACTGTTTACATTCTGTGGAAGTGATGTTTATGGAAAATAATACAATTTTGTACAGAATTTTTTAAGAGTTGATTCATAAATGCGTGTAATTTATTTATTTAAATTAATATTATTTAAGTTAAATTAGCTGTATTCTCTAATACTACAACTTCACTTCCTAATAACTTAAAAAAAAGAATATAAAAAAACTTTCTGAGAATAACTTCATATGTAGTGAACGTGGAATCAAATAAAAAGAACATCCCTCCTATGACAAGCCTGTGATAAAATCATCACTTCTTCAGGACTTTTTCAGTACTTCCATGGATTAAATTCTACTTCTTTTTCATATCTTTTTTTTGCCGCCTAATTTAGTCCTTCTTTCTTTGAAAAAATTAAAATATTTAAAATTTCTAAATATTTATTAATTTGGTGTTATTAATATCATTATAAATATAAAATTTCCTTAGAACTACGTTAAAGGGTGTAACAATTTCAAATATAAAAAAATGTTAACACTTTATGAAATTGATTTTTATTTATAGAAGAAAAGCGTAATTACATACATATTTCTGACAAATATTAAAATTTAATTTGGAATTATTCAAGGTTTTAGCATTTAGGTACTTTTTATTTTTTTTTATTAAAGTTTAATTTTTTTAATCACATATACATATGTATGTACAAAATATAAACAATACATGTTTTTTGTCAATGTGTGCTATATAAGGAATTTTTCGAAAAGATTCTTTAAAATTTAATTTAAATTTATTGAAATTTAAAATTAAATTAAAATTTAATTTTCAAAACGTTTCTCTAAATATATGTAGATATATTCGAAATTTTTTATACTAGAGAAAATTTTAAACAATATAAATTATTCGAGAAAAAATATACAAAAAAATACATTTCGAAAACTGTTTATGAAAAATGAGAAATTTCAAAAATTTTCTATAAAAAAGAGGGAGATATTTTTAACGTTTTCTTTGTAAAAAAAGCTTAATTATTAAAAAATTAAAATTTTCTATAAAAACTAAAGCTGGAGGATCACACCACGCGTTTAAAAAAAGTAGAATCAAGTACAAAAGCAGATTACTGTATTTTTCGTATGCATTGATTCTTTGTCGAACTGTTGGGATGCGACTCTTGAGGAGCTTATTAAAGTTAGAAGCTCCTCAATAGTCGCTCGAAAATTATAATATATGTCCTATAACCACCTTAAAGTATACCAATCGGCTCAGAGTCGATTTAGCTATGTCCGTCTTGTAATCAAGCTACAGGTCCCAATTTTAAAGATAGTTCAATGAAATTTGGTACATGATCTCCTATTATGCCAGGGACGAAGCCTATTGAAAATAGTTTAGATCGGTCCATTATTTCACCTAGCATCTATACAACTGAACCCCCAAATAAAGCTTGTAAACATTTTCAAACTACAGGTCGCAATTTTGGAGATAATTCAAAGAAATTTGGCACATGATCTATGGTACAATAGATCATGTTTTTGATTTGATTTTTTAAATCGATCTTCTTCAAATATATTTTGTCGCATACCGATTTTCTGCAAGAAGCTCTTTAATTTTAAAGAACAATTCAAATTAAGTTTAAAAATCCTCTATCGATTTTTTAAAACTTTCAAAAACACATAACACCATTGAAAATATTTCACACTTTATTCAATATTTTAGAATATTTTCTCATCTGTCTATCTTGTATTCAATTAATTTTTACGCATTGTTATTGAGAAATTGGGTAGCGAAAAATTCAGTCTGTACAAATAAACTTAAAAATTGCAAAATATTTTTTTTATTACAATACTAATACTAATACTAGTAGGAAAGCAATTAGGGCGATATAAGGTAGCAAAGTTAAATTTAAACTAAATACTCTCCCAGAGTTTAGGTTTACATCATATGGGTAGCAGGCTACTCTGAATTAGTAGGTAACAAAAGAACGAATATTTTATATTAAAAAGGAAGGGGACTCTAGGTCTTAACCTAACGAACGCAGTATTAAATAAAGTAAGAAATTATAGTCGGGCGGGGCCGACAATATAATTTCCTACACCTTTTGCAAAAATAAAATGTGATTTAGTTGTCATAATAAAACATTAAGGTTGAATTGTACCTTGACTCAGATATACTTAAGCCGTAGTTTGATTACAAGGATTACATGCCCAATTCGGAGATTCTGTATAGATAGAATAATAGAAGATCATGTACAAAATTTCATTACAAGGCAGACGATCATAGCTAAATCGACTCAGAAAATATTTCTGACCCGATTGGTATACTAAAAGATGGGTATAGGACCAATATTATTGTGCTTTGCAAACATGGGTGAGATAATCACATTAGGCATCTTGGAATAATGAAATGGTGGGAAGAACCACAATGATCCTATGGGGTGAACCTCGAAGTTAGATGCAAGTATCATGGGAGTGATATTATTCCGGAAATAATATTCCTCACTAAAACCTATGGTGAAATTCTTAGAAATTACTCTCAGAAAGCTTAGTTTTTATATATTAAAAGATAATACCATCAGTGAAGATGTTTTATATAAACAAACCAGTTTCTTCCATGAAAGGAGCGCACAAACAAGTCCGACCGTGTATTTCTAGAGATTTGATCTTGTATACATCCTTCATCTAAAGCGGTCAAGTAAACACGTAATAGGTTTGTTAAAGTTTAAAATATATCCTTTGCCACGACTGTTACATTAACTTCGATTTACAAATTAAGTTGTTATACTTAAAAACTGCAGGGAAGTATTCTAAAGTAATATACTGTTTGGTTGTTAAACTATTTACTATATTTTTTTGTAATAAACATATGTATTTCCATACTCAAAGATTCAATACGCATATAAACAAATGAAGTGTTTACAATATAACTCAGGGATGGAAAATTTTAGATTACATTATTAGTGTATAGTTAAGAATTTAAAAATAGTTAAAAAAAAAACCAAATGGCTTTTATACTATACAAAAAATTGCTTTACATTTTATAATTAAACGATTGAAAAATCAACATTACCATCCCTGTCAGATACACACAGAACACAAACTAATACCATAACAAATACTCAATACAAAACCATAACAAATACTCAATAAAAACGGGAAAAAGGATATAGAACTTTTTTTTTAAATTTGTAATAAAAAATAGAAATATATTTTTTCCCAGAATTTCTCCTAAAGATTTAGAGGAGTATGTGTGTGTGTATATGTGCGTGTACATGTACGCATGTAAACAAATATGTGAATGTGACAGTCAGTAAAGAATTCATTTCTCAATCATCGTCATTCGAAAATTGACAAACAACATAAAGCAGCTTAAATGTGAATCGTCAAAGTGTTTCACTTAAAATTTTTTTTACTTTCCTATTTTTATACAACTACTAGAGAAAAAAATGGAAATAAAATTTATATGTTGATGCCTTTGGCAAAAAAAAAATCGTATATTTTTTCTATTTAAATTTAACATTACAATAGAAACCAGAAAAAAGCGCAAATTTACTATTACGCAACCATTGTAATGGAAAGAAATATAGCTGGTAGCAGTAGGGACGGAATTAGGTTTAAAAAATTAAATCGATTAAAGATTTACATTTTTTAAGTGGTTGAATTAATAATATCGATAAATCTGCTTATGTCTTAATGGATGCTATGGAAAAGTAAGTCACTTTGTTCGAAATTACAAAAAAGTTTCTGACATTCTTACGCTTAATAATATGTGCTTATAGTATAATACCTGTTGGCTATAATCAAGATGTAGTTGTATAATTTAACTAACTTTTTAATGTAACAGCAATTTCGCAATTTTCAATCGAAACTCAGTTTAAGATGGTGTTTCTAATAATTATAGTTTTAAAAGTTGGAAAAGTAAGGTGTTGAATAAGTAAAAAAAACACAAGCCGAAAAAATTTGAAAAAAACGAAACCCTGAGACCAAGTAAGACGTTTCTAAGAGATTGAGCAGCGCTGAATAGATTTTCTCCATCAAATCTGGTATTTGATATATCGCTCTTTTTGAAACGTTTTATCAGCGCCAAACTAATTTCATTAATAAGAAATCTGGTCCAATATCTTTTAAACTCATGGTTTCTGGTATATTCATGGTTTCTATATATTGTTGATAACGAATGTTAAAGTGCTTACGTGAAGTTGAGCATGTTTTACTGTAAGATCCAACACATTCACCCATAAAGGATAAATGCTTAATTATTGACAGGGCCTTGCCTCACACTCCGTTTTGCCAAACCTCACTTTAGCACATCTCTTCCGCTACTCCATCCATTACTTCTCCTTCAAATTTAGTCGACTGACCTCAGATACAACTGAAATACATCAATCCATCAGATACAAGTACCTGATGGTAAACAACATTTCGAGTAACCCAATTTTTACATTATCAGCTCAAATCCAACATTTTTAATCCATAGTCATGCTTTGTAGTTTGAACTGCTTCTAGAATCTAGGTGCGATAACAGAAATGTATTACGAAAATTATATTATCAATCTCCTAACCAAGAACCTCCTTCCTGCGAGTTTAGGTTTAAACCACAGCTACTATGTGGATCACGAAAGAACCTCAGCCAGGACACTGTCCTGCGGGCAACTGACCACCCGTAGAACCTTAGATTACGTGGTGCTCTGGTTAGAACCCATGTCAAGTCATGCCAAGGACTAACCCAGGAGTGAATTGACATCACCAATTTATAATCCCGTCAGAGGTACTGGTACTCTTTAATCCGGTGCAATACACCAAGATGCGGGTCATAAAACAGGGAAACATATCCATACAAACAAAAATATAGAATCAATACCAATCTAACAATGTTTTAACCAACTTAAATTCTCTTTCTGATTCGAATTAAAGATGTCTGTTCTTCCGCCAACCAAAAAACTAAATAACAATTATTTTATGAAAATACCTCTTAAATTTAACACCACTTTTTTATGTCCTCTTTTAGAGTGTTTTATAATATTGTCTTAAAAAAACAGTTTTTGTTTTTCTTTTGTCATACTTTTGTTTTGTTGTTTAGCGCGTGTTCTTAGCTTACAGTTGTTTGGGTCAACAATTAAGTTAATCAGTAAACACAATAATTGCACAAGAGTTGGTTGGGCATTCGTTGTTTCAATGCTTTTATATATTTGTATGTATTTTATGTATAAAAAATACATTTGCAGAGAGAGAGAGAGAGGTAAACAAAAAGGTTTAATTTTAAATTGATTCTAGCTGGCAGCAACTACAGCAGCCATTCACTTTATTTTCATATGAAAACCAGTACAACCAAACAACAGCCGAATTAAACACCACACCCCCCCCCCCCCTTTTAATGTTTTTCATATTAAATAATGCTATAATCGCCACCTTGAACTTAAATAATTTTATAACTGGTACTTAAAAAAAAGTAAAAACTTTCTTTACTTGTTCGTTATTGTATAAACAATCCATACAATGACATTTAATCAGCTAAAACCCAGGTTGTAGGAGGTGGGTTTTTTTATAGCTCAAATTACAAAGTGAAATGTGTAAAAGCAAAAGTATGGTGTGATAGCTACACTTTAGTTTATAAAACAGTAGAATATGATGAATCAAAAAAAAAAAAAACAGATGAAAAGTTTAATTTGGCCATAAAAACAAAATGGTGGGGACACAAACAACGTTAGAGGTCTTAAAAGTTCGAAAAAAGGAAATAAAAATAATAATAATACTTTAACAACAATTAATCAATTTTTCAATTATATTTCTATGAAATGAAAAGAATGAGCAAAATATAATGAAAGATTGGATAATTAAGTAAATAAGATAAAAATTATTTAGTAAATATAAATTAATGATTAATATCTGTCTACAGAAATCTGCTTTAAAATAAAAAGCAACCAGTGAGTTGAGGTATGTGAAGATGACAGCATAAAGAGCAAAATTTTCTAAAAATTATATTAATAAACTTTTTATGGAAAAGTTTTCTTTAAATATACATTTATTCCTCAAATTTTCATTTTATAGAATAGTTTTTAGTTAAGTTAATTTTATATAATATTGTTAAAGATTTTTATTGTGTGTAGAAAATTTTTCTATTTTTCATTTTACATAGAAACTTTTTGAAAATTTTTATTGTTAATTTTTTGATTTCATAGAAAATTTTCTCTTTTCAAGAAAAATTTCTTTAACATCTATTTTAAAGAAAAGTTAAATTATTTTTTTTACATAATATATTCTTAAATTTTTATTTTACAATAATAAGGATAAATCTTCTAATCTATGTCTTTTAATTGTTACCTTAACTTTCCCTACCACAAATTTTCTCACACAACCTGTTTACCAACCATTTTATACCAAATTAATAACTCGTGCAAAGAGATTAATGTTTACTTTTACTCACTTATTCTCATTGTATATACGTTGGATTTATATGTGGCAACAATAGCAACTCGTATTCCAAATAAATAAAATGTTATTGAAACTTTGTGTGTTTAAGGAATTTTTGATTAGCAGCAGTAAAAATGGATTTCAATACCTTATTTTGGAACAACACAATAGAAGCAAACAATATAAAGCCACATAAAGACAGATCGGAAAAATTCTGTTTACAATTATTTGTATTCATGTATGTTTGTGTCTTGCATTTCAATTGTTGTTACTTAAAATGCACTTTAAGTTAAAGTCAATTTAGACGAAATAAAAAATAGTAAAAATAAAAATAAACTGAACTAAAATATTTGTAAAGGAGTATAAGCCAGAGAGTAGTTTAGTTATTGATAACAAAAAAATGTAGTTTCAGCATATAATGGTGATGGGTATTTTCAAAGGTACTCGAAATTATGAAGCCCTTTAGTACTATTAAGTTAAAAATATGTACGTGCAAAAATTCTTTAAAAAAAGTAATAGGCAACCATACTATCACTGTTTTTCTTACATAAAGCATTTAAAAACAAACTCTTTGTTTGACAAAAACAGTTATTTTTTCTCAGCCACAAGTTGTATGTTGTTGCATGCCTTCAAAGGATTTAAAGAAAGTCATGACTTCCTTAATAAAATGAGTTTGTGGTTGAAATGTTGCCCATTTCTAAATCCCATAGTACTTGATTTACTCAAAGGTTGTCATCACTATGTAGACGACATAAACTGACTATCGTTTAGATGTTGCTGTTACTATATTTGTTGGCTTATTTTTGTATATATATTTTTTTTGCATGTTTTTACTCTTCTTGCCAGAAAGTAGTTGAAATGTTTTGTTGTGGTTGCAGCAGCAAGTTGTGTGTTTGTATACAGCATGAGTTTTTTATATAATGTAGTGTTTGTTTTTTTTTTGCGTACAACGTTTATTCTGGACACTTTGTTGTGTCACATACAGTTAAATCCCTGGCAGAAGTTTATTTGAGTCTATATAAACACGGATATGAATACAAAACATATACATGTACATGCTTACGTATGTATGTACAAACAAACATACACACACGCACATACAAATAACAAACTCACCACACGGAAGGTTCTTCTAACACTAACAGGAATAAAACCACCATACTAGCACCACTATAATCTAACAACAACAGCCTTTCTGTCAGTTTCACACAAACTAACTACAATATAGCGAAAGACTAACAAGTTTAAAACTTTGTGCACAGTGGTCTGAGAGATTACTGGTACGTCATAAAATATTTACAAGATTTTTGTATATATTTTTTGTAAATTTCTTTTTAATAGCACATTTTCAATATACACATTTTACAACTTACTTCTAGGAAATGTTCTTTAAATTTAAAATTTTATAAAACAAATTTGATAAAAAGATGATTTATTTTATATTTTCTTTTACTTCTTTAAATGGAAAACTTTAAATTTTTATTTTATATATAATATTTACACCAAGTTTCCTTTTGCCAGAAAATGTTAGTTAGTTGGTTAATTAGTTAGTTAGTTAGTTAGTTAGTTAGTTAGTTAGTTAGTTAGTTAGTTAGTTAGTTAGTTAGTTCGTTAGTTAGTTATTAGTTAGTTTTTTGTAATATAATCTTTTTATAGACAACTTTTCTTAAATATAAATAAATTTTCGTTTCGATTAATTTAATTTCCTTTTCAATAGAATATCTTCTATATATTTCCTTTTCGATGAGTTTAATTATTGATACAAAAAAAAAAAAAAAATTTGTCTAAATTAAATTTTTATACAAATTTTCGTTAAACTTAATATAAACAAGTAATATTTCCATATTCGGCTTTGTCGAATCTTATATACCCTTAACCAAGTATGTTTTACAAAACAGTTTTTATTTATTCTGTATCTCTTCACACATGTCACACATAACATACATACGAACAAATATAAACTGTAGCAGAAAGAAATATTAACCGTTGTACTGTAATACCATCGTCAAACTGTATTACCACCCTCAAACAAATAAATGTGGCTTTTTGATGAAATTTTCAGAGGTTGTCTCGAATTTTTGCTCATATCTCCGTTATTTATAGACCGATTTTGCTTATTTTAAATAGAGATCTTCTCGAAAGCATGTCTAACTGAATTATTGAAGATTCGGATCTCGCCGATATCTGAGGATAACTGATTTCAACAGACAGACGGACGGACAGGCAGACAAACGGACATGGCTTAATCGACTCCGCTATCTATAAGGATCCAGAATATATACTTTATAGGGTCAGAAAATTATAATATAGAAATTACAAACTGAATGACAAACTTATATATACCCTTCTCACGAAGGTGAAGGGTATAAAAACTTTTCATAAAAAATATTCATTGAATTTTAATTTTTCGTTAATAATTTTTAAATAAAAATTTTCTTTAAAACTTGCAGGTTTGAGGGAACTATAAACTCTTTTTTACTTATAAAAGTTTTTCTCCTCCACTTTTTTTAATTTCTTTTATTTTGTATCTCTTCGATGGGAAGTACATTAGTTACTTTTTAAATATTGTTGGTTTTGTTTTCTTAAACATTTTAGTTAGATTTAATTTTATAAATTTTTAACAAATTTATTAAATATTTAATTTTTCTAGTTGTTGAACTTTTAAATGTATCCATTTAATACATGATTGACATTAAACAATAATTTTCCACAAACACTCACACTAAATTACACTCACACTAAATTACACACACACACAAGTAACACACTTTATACTTATTTAAACATACTTTTCCATTTCTATATTTTTATATTTTTTATATTAGCAACAAATAATTGAATTTACTAATATCAGATTTTTTGCTAAATTATACTTTTTTATATTTTTTATGTTTCTATTTCATTTCTTTTGTATTTAATAAACTATATATAAATTTTTCTTCACAGTTAATAGTTGTAGTTTTGTTAGCAAACTTAGTTGAGCTTCGTTAATTTTTTCACTTCATTTCCACTTTGTTGCAAGTACAACTACACAACACACATACGAATATAAAAAGGTAATTGTAAAAAAATAACAAAATAATTTTTATAAAAATATTATTATTTTCCGTTTACAAAGTTATTTTAGATATGTAGTTTGTTTTTAGAACTTATTACTAGCGCACGTTCATGTTCTTTCTATTCTCGTCTACAGGTCTGCGTTTTTTCATAACTTTAACGTACTATGAACAATAACAACAACTATAGAGTAATGCAACGAATGAAACTATAACAGAAAAAACCGTGTTTGTTCAAAAATTTCATTAATAAAAATTCATGTATACGACTAAATAGAAGTGGCATGTAAGTGTATCTAAATATGTGTATGGGTATGAGTGTATGTGTTAGTCAGTACATTAGTGGTGGCAACTAGTAGACCAACTACCATAACTATACTACCCACTAATAATAGTTGTTCTAGGTGTATTTAAAGGAGCGTAGTTCAAAAAGGGTAATTTCGATAGAAAAACTAAAGAAATTGTTATTAAAACAAATAATTATTTAAAATTCCGTTAAATTTTAATTCAATAAACTGTATTATATTGTTCAATAACTATTGTAGTTCCAAACCTTTTACTCCCGTCCTTATTTTATTACCTCTTATGTTCTTTAGCTTGTGCCAGTGTACTCTAAGTATTACAAATTGTACACATACATACATACACATTTAAGTCCATATGTTGTAGGGGAAAATGTATAAATTCTAACGTTTGTTTCTATTTTGTAAATGAAAGTATATGTATGTGTGTAAACAAGAGAGTTTTGTAAGTTATCCTTTTGTTATTGTAGTTCTTGTTAATGTTTTGTAGTGGCTTTTTACTGTAGTCATGGTAATAATGCACTACTGGCACGTCTACATCTGTAGTGTCCACTATATTAGCGCCACTTCGTGTGTTGTTTTTTATTCTCATTGTCCATAAAAATTCTTTATAACCAAAGTTTGGACAAATTAGTTTTCTTAAATAACAACAGTTGGCGCTGGTGTTTGCTGCTTTTAGACGTAATAACCGCTCTATGACGTGAAAAAAAATTTTGTAAGTCTTTAGCAACAACTATGACCACAACAAAAGGAGGTAAATGTGACATTTGATGATGTCAAAGGAGTGAGTAAAAAGGTGTGGTAAAAAATTATGTTATTTGAACTAATTTAAACAGTTCTAGTTCAGTTCTATTTCAGTTCTAGTTCAGTTCTAGTTCAGTTCTAGTTCCGTTCTAGTTCAGTTCTAGTTCTAGTTCAGTTCTAGTTCAGTTCTAGTTCAGTTCTAGTTCAGTTCTAGTTCAGTTCTAGTTCAGTTCTAGTTCAGTTCTAGTTCAGTTCTAGTTCAGTTCTAGTTCAGTTCTAGTTCAGTTCTAGTTCAGTTCTAGTTCAGTTCTAGTTCAGTTCTAGTTCAGTTCTAGTTCAGTTCTAGTTCAGTTCTAGTTCAGTTCTAGTTCAGTTCTAGTTCAGTTCTAGTTCAGTTCTAGTTCAGTTCTAGTTCAGTTCTAGTTCAGTTCTAGTTCAGTTCCAGTTCAGTATATTTATTCTAAATTATGTTTTTAATTGCATTTATTTAAAACGAATTACTCTCATGACTTACAACACTTAATATTTGCAAAGTGACCCAATAACCTGAAAGACAGGTGGCTTAATTTTGCGTGACATAATTTAGAGAATTTGGAAAAAAAAACTTAAGACGAGTTTCTTACTAAATTTCTTTAACAAATTAACATCAATAATCAGTGCCCCACAAAATAATGAGCACCTTTTTGATGGCAAAATACTGACCGTAATTACAAATAAATTTAGGAATGACTCAAGCTGATAGACATGCGTTAAAAACAAACACTTTTATATTTAACGAAATATTTGCCTTGATTAAAAAAAACAACAACTAACAACTTTTGAACAAAATTTTCTATTATTTAACTAAAAGACATGAACTAAATAAAAAGCATTTCGTTTTTGGCTGTTTATCCAAACTAATTGGGGTAAACTTTTTAAAAGTAAAGAAAATTTTGAGTTTAATTCGTTTTATTTTTCTCCCAACTCAATTGTTCTAGCATATTTTCGGTAATCGTCATTAGCTGTGGGCAATTACTAACCAATGTGCTCAACCAAGCTCACACACACAAATTTACTAACTTAAATACAAACACAAACAAAGATAAAGTTAGTAGGACTTGAGCCAAAAACAGTAAATTCTAAATATCAACAATGAGCAGAAAAAACAACTACACTAAACAATAATATAAAGTTAAACAAAATTTTATCGATAGTTGAAGGCCATGATGATAAAAAGCAAGGTAACACGTTTATATTCTGAAGCAAGTGAAAGGCAAAGGAATGTTTTAAGAAAACTTAATCAATGAAAGTTGTAAGAATGGTCAAAATAAGACTTCATAATAATAGTGTGTCTAAGTAAGGTAAATATTTAATTACTGAGTCACAAACTAAAACACATTTCCAGGGTAGTAAACAGTGGTCCCATTTCATGGAAACGATCTCAAAAATGTCCTTACAAGAATTTGGTAAGTACGTAGTTAGTAGTTTCTTCACAATTTCGTTTCATAAACTTGTATGGTTCCACTGTTCAGATAATACATTTCGCCTACAGTAGTCGAAATAATAAACTAAATCATAAACAACTATTTAAACTGTAAGTCTATGTACAAATGGGAAATTAAATGAAATTATTTTATATAAAACCCAAAAATTCTAAAATTACTCCCGTAAACACACACATAAAATTAAACTAACACTATCTTACCAGCAACTGAATGAAAGTTTAAAAGTTATTATAGTTGTGTGTGAATGCATTGATATAATAAAATTATAGTTTAGAAATTTTCTCTTGCTATATGTTCAAAAAATAAAATATATTTATATTTTCCTTTTTTTCTTTCATGCTACCTAATTTAGTGTTGTTATTAAGTTAAGTTATGTAATTCTAAATACTCTTTCGCTCTTGTTGTATTTACCTGAACTTTTTTGAATTTAAACTTTTATTTATAATTTTCGTAAAATGTTGTGATGGCAAATCCTTGACCCATTAGCTCTAGGGTGTGTACAATTTAATAAAATTTAAATTTTGAAAATAATAACAAAAACAACAACAAGATGGAAAAAGTAATAATAAAAAATTGTATGTAACTTTTAAACTGACTGCACTCAAGTGTTGCTGTTCCTACAACAAGCAAACAACTTATTTTCTATTATCCTGCCACCACTACAAACAGGCAGTAAGTACGTGTGAATGTATATATACTCTACACCACTATATTAGTGAGGTTATTATGTATTTATGCTGAAGTTTATAAAACCTTAAAGTATCTAAAAGTATACCAATCGGTTCAGAATCTCTTTTTGAGCCGATTTAGGTATGTCCATACATTATTGTATGATGTTGCTTAGTGTAGTTTTCTAGTTTAACTTTCAATTAGCCATACAAATATATTGTATGTATATACTTATACATATTTAGACTACTATTGCTACAACAAAATTTTATATTTAGATTTTATAACAGTGTAACAAATCTTAGTGTTGTGCTGCAACATTGTAAAATGTACGAAAACAATAGTAGGGTTTGTTTTCGTACCTAAAAGGAAACGGAAGTGCAATTATAAATAAGTACAACAAGTCAATAGAAATAGGGCCTTTTTAGGAGGTCAGATAAAATATAGTTTTATATTGTAAGGAAAAAAGTAAGTTGACTAATTGAAAAACAATTTTCCTTTAATCTGTTTTAATCATTCTAGTTCTGTTCTAGTTCTGTTCTAGTTCCGTTCTAGTTCAGTTCTAGTTCAGTTCTAGTTCAGTTCTAGTTCAGTTTTAGTTCAGTTCTAGTTCAGTTCTAGTTCAGTTCTAGTTCAGTTCTAGTTCAGTTCTAGTTCTAGTTCAGTTCTAGTTCAGTTCTAGATCAGTTCTAGTTCTGTTCTAGTTCTGTTCTAGTTCTGTTCTAGTTCTGTTCTAGTTCTGTTCTAGTTCTGTTCTAGTTCTGTTCTAGTTCTGTTCTAGTTCTGTTCTAGTTCTGTTCTAGTTCTGTTCTAGTTCTGTTCTAGTTCTGTTCTAGTTCTGTTCTAGTTCTGTTCTAGTTCTGTTCTAGTTCTGTTCTAGTTCTGTTCTAGTTCTGTTTTAGTTCTGTTCTAGTTCTGTTCTAGTTCTGTTCTAGTTCTGTTCTAGTTCTCTTCTAGTTCTGTTCTAGTTCTGTTCTAGTTCTGTTCTAGTTCTGTTCTAGTTCTGTTCTAGTTCTGTTCTAGTTCTGTTCTAGTTCTGTTCTAGTTCTGTTCTAGTTCTGTTCTAGTTCTGTTCTAGTTCAGTTCTAGTTCTGTTCTAGTTCTGTTCTAGTTCTGTTCTAGTTCTGTTCTAGTTCTGTTCTAGTTCTGTTCTAGTTCTGTTTAGTTCTGTTGTAGTTCTGTTCTAGTTTTGTTCTAGTTCTGTTCTAGTTCTGTTCTAGTTATGTTCTAGTTCTGTTCTAGTTCTGTTCTAGTTATGTTCTAGTTCTGTTTTAGTTCTGTTCTAGTTCTGTTCTGTTCTAGTTCTGTTCTAGTTCTGTTCTAGTTCTGTTCTAGTTCTGTTCTAGTTCTGTTCTAGTTCTGTTCTAGTTCTGTTCTAGTTCTGTTCTAGTTCTGTTCTAGTTCTGTTCTAGTTCTGTTCTAGTTCTGTTCTAGTTCTGTTCTAGTTCTGTTCTAGTTCTGTTCTAGTTCTGTTCTAGTTCTGTTCTAGTTCTGTTCTAGTTCTGTTCTAGTTCTGTTCTAGTTCTGTTCTAGTTCTGTTTTAGTTCTGTTCTAGTTTTGTTTTAGTTCTGTTGTAGTTCTGTTCTAGTTTTGTTCTAATTCTGTTCTAGTTCTATTCTAGTTCTGTTTCAGTTCTGTTCCAGTTTTTTTCTAGTTCAGTTCTAGTTCTGTTCTAGTTCTGTTCTAGTTCTGTTCTAGTTCTGTTCTAGTTCTGTTCTAGTTCTGTTCTAGTTCTGTTCTAGTTCTGTTCTAGTTCTGTTCTAGTTCTGTTCTAGTTCTGTTCTAGTTCTGTTCTAGTTCTGTTCTAGTTCTGTTCTAGTTCTGTTCTAGTTCTGTTCTAGTTCTGTTCTAGTTCTGTTCTAGTTCTGTTCTAGTTCTGTTCTAGTTCTGTTCTAGTTCTGTTCTAGTTCTGTTCTAGTTCTGTTCTAGTTCTGTTCTAGTTCTGTTCTAGTTCTGTTCTAGTTCTGTTCTAGTTCTGTTCTAGTTCTGTTCTAGTTCTGTTCTAGTTCTGTTCTAGTTCTGTTCTAGTTCTGTTCTAGTTCTGTTCTAGTTCTGTTCTAGTTCTGTTCTAGTTCTGTTCTAGTTCTGTTCTAGTTCTGTTCTAGTTCTGGTTCTAGTTCTGTTCTAGTTCTGTTCGTTAGTTCTAGTTCTGTTCTAGTTCTGTTCTAGTTCTGTTCTAGTTCTGTTCTAGTTCTGTTCTAGTTCTGTTCTAGTTCTGTTCTAGTTCTGTTCTAGTTCTGTTCTAGTTCTGTTCTAGTTCTGTTCTAGTTCTGTTCTAGTTCTGTTCTAGTTCTGTTCTAGTTCTGTTCTAGTTCTGTTCTAGTTCTGTTCTAGTTCTGTTCTAGTTCTGTTCTAGTTCTGTTCTAGTTCTGTTCTAGTTCTGTTCTAGTTCTGTTCTAGTTCTGTTCTAGTTCTGTTCTAGTTCTGTTCTAGTTCTGTTCTAGTTCTGTTCTAGTTCTGTTCTAGTTCTGTTCTAGTTCTGTTCTAGTTCTGTTCTAGTTCTGTTCTAGTTCTGTTCTAGTTCTGTTCTAGTTCTGTTCTAGTTCTGTTCTAGTTCTGTTCTAGTTCTGTTCTAGTTCTGTTCTAGTTCTGTTCTAGTTCTGTTCTAGTTCTGTTCTAGTTCTGTTCTAGTTCTGTTCTAGTTCTGTTCTAGTTCTGTTCTAGTTCTGTTCTAGTTCTGTTCTAGTTCTGTTCTAGTTCTGTTCTAGTTCTGTTTTAGTTCTGTTCTAGTTCTGTTCTAGTTCTGTTCTAGTTCTAGTTCTGTTCTAGTTCTGTTCTAGTTCTGTTCTAGTTCTGTTCTAGTTCTGTTCCAGTTCTGTTCTAACGATCTAACAAATTCTTTTTAAACTAAATGCATTTTTGAGCCCCTTTTCTTTGATACAGCCGCTATTCTATTTTTAATATCTTCTTCATAAAATAACAATGTAAATCAGGGAGTAAAGAAAAACAAGCCCGAAGGCTTTTAATTCGTTACAGTTCATAAATTTCTTGACTTGCGTCAAGTTGCTGTTCTTTTTTCATTAAAATATTACAAACGTAAACAGACTTATAAACACATAATATAAAGTACATGAATAGATATGTACATGTATGACCCACCTAAGTAATAGAATTTTTTATATGTTTTCCTAAAGTTTGTTTGGTCGCTTCCGATAAACTTCCAACATTTTTTTAGAAGGGGAATATTTTTTTCTTTAATTTTTTGAAAGTTTTTAGGCAAATTTTTCACATAAAAGTTGCGTAAGCATTGAACCCATACAAAATACATACTTAACTGACAGTGAAATCTACAAAAAAAATCAAAATACTTCGTAGTGTTGCCAACATATTAAAAATAGGTACTCAAAAACGTAAGAACCACAACTTGTTATGCATATGTACATAAAAACTTATTTGTTTGTGTAAAAGTTAAGTACTAAGGCAAGTAAAAAAGAATGGAAACTTAAATATTTCAGGTTGCTAGCACAGAGTAAGAGAAAAAGAACTAAGTACAAGCAAAAGTCATTTGAATTTCCACGAAATTGTTTTGCAGTACAAGCTTAGATTAGATGAATTAAATACAAACCGCTACATGTACTTGCAGGCAGAAATACTCTTCGTACTTTTACACAGGGCTGTGGTTGACTGACTTGACTTGACTAGCTGACAGTTAAACAGTTAGTAAGTAAATGTTAATGTAATACCCTTAACCTATTACACACATATACGCGTATACAGACTGACACTCATACTCATTTACATACATATCGCTCATTTACTATAAGACTGCCATAATTCGAAAAAGAATGTTAATTTTTAAGTTTACAGCAAAAAAATAGTTAAATTTTTAATTAAATGAAATTACTTATTACACATTTCATTAAACCTTAATTTTGCGTTATATCACTCTTCTAGTAAAGAAGCGATATGTATTTGTATGTATATAAAGTATCACATTTTCGCATATTCACTCACTCTTGCCACATAACTGTAACTACCTCAACAAGTATGAAACAGCTAAAGCAGCAACAACGACAACAAGTTTTGCCTAAAACCTGCAGTATAAAGAGATTTCAAAATTTTTGTTTTTTTATGTCATTTCACTTTTATTATACAAGAACGTCAAGATGCACTATGGGTAAATAAAATGTTGTCATTTTTAGGCCGCTTATCCACAAAAGAATCACAATTCACAACATTAATAACTAATTGCCTAAAATTTCTTAAAAAATTTTCGCATAGTCTTTGAAATGTTCATTTTACATGCCATCAATTTAGATGGGAAATTAATTTACACTTCCCTCCCTAATTTTCCATAGTGCATTCAAAGACTGCAGCATTCTTGCTTAACCATAATATGCCAAAATAAACACACCAATCTTTAATCCCTGATGTAACATTTGATCACAAAAACGACAAAAAATCACACAGCAACATCAACAAACAAAGTGGAAAAAAATAAAAATGTCTTTGATGAAGTGCTTTTTCATAGTGTTCACATTTTCTTCTATAAACCATGAGTATGAGACGTATGTGTGTTGGTCATCTTGATGTGTTTGTATTTGTATTTTTACTGTAATTTTCACATGTCCATCATGACAGGCGAAAACTTCTCATGTTGATGTTTTTACTTGCTGCAGGAAATAATTGTGCTCTTAAAAACGAAAAACCATAGCACAGAAACAGGCACACAAAAATAAATACAAAAAGTTCAAATCCACATGTTGTTACACATACCGGTATACATAAAGCCAAAAGCGGTATACAAACACACTCTTATAAAGCATATCATATGCATCAAATGCCACATGCACACAAACACTTTCACCCACATCTGAGTTAGTATACACAAACGAAAATTAAAGGAGTGGTGGTTTTAAGATGATTTCAAAAATAAAAAAGGAAAATGGAAAAAATCCTCGATTAATAATGCAGAAAAAACTTTAGTTTGTTTAGATTTGAGTGACACATATGCTGTTTATGAAACGTGACCACAACATACATACACACATACCATATAAATAACTAAGAACAACAACCGATATCAGCATCAGCAACATCGCCAGCGTCACAAACAGAAGCAACAACAGCAAAATTAAACAAAAAGTGCCACAGCAAAGTAAAATCTTTGAAAACCATCACACACACAGAAGACAACTAAAAAGTCAGTTTTCAGTTTTCACAACAAACTGCAATAAATACAAAACAACCAGGATGATACTCTAAAAAAATACTACTACAAAGGGTATGAAAGTAAAAATACAAAAAACAGTACAGTACTTGTGACATCCACACGACTTTAACATATAAGAACATATTTATGTTTGTCTGATTATTTGCATATGTATGTGTTAGTGTTTTCGAGTAAAAACTTCAGTTTAAATACGAAAGTAACCCGACAAATAAAAGGGAATAGTAATTTTTAATTAAAACATACGGGCATCCTTGACAACAAACAAACAAACATGACACACATAAAGACCCTACCCACACATTTGTGGATTTATCATTACACACTGTTAAACATCAATGATTATTCATCACTCAAGACAAATTTAACATTTTTGTTGTTTAAAACTTGTTGTTATTTGTAAAATAATCAAACAAGTGCATATTTTGTGTAAGTACTTATTTGGGGGAAACATACATGTATTGAAGTTCTGTTAACAGGGTCATATGGGAAGTTGACAAACATTAACCTTAAGAAAAAAAGTTTATCACATTTTTTGTAATTTTTAAAAAGAAACTCGGCTCCGCTTAAAAAAACTTTGATTTTTCCTCATAACCCTCGTTTAAATTCAAACCAAAAAACATTGTTAACTTGACCATTGTTAAAACACTATTTTGTATCATTTAAAAACTTTAATAAAGCTATGTGATGAACACTATATTACGTAAAATAATTAAAAAAGTATAGTAGGGCGTGGACGACTATATGACACCCTGCACCAGTCATGAATATTAAATGTGATTTATTTGTCATAATATTTTGAATATTTTCTTGTTTCTGATATATTTTATGAATGAAAAAATGTCTGAATAATAATTCATTTGTAGCTGAGGCCAATGGTCTGACCCCGATATTTTTACTTAATTTCATCACGTTATTAGTGTGAATTTTGAACATTCAATTATTTTCTGATGGTGACTTTGTATGGGATCTAGGGCCAAATGAGGCGTGATTTTTATAAAATTTGGCTTGTGTAAAACTTAGTTGTGCCTTTTTATCGAGATACAAGCATATTAAACATAACTATGAGCTCTAAAACCTTTTCGGAGGTTTTTATTAGTAAAACAGGGTAAAACAATGGACCGATTTAAACCATATTAATAGGCTTTGTAATTAGGTCATGTTAGCGCATGTGCCAAATTTTATTCAATTATCTGGAAAATTGCGAACTGTACCTTGCGCACAAGCATTACATGGCCAGCCAGACGGACGGACTTGGCTTAATCGATTCAGAAAGCGAATCTAAGCCGATTGGTATACTTGTGTATAGGACATATATTTTTTTACATTGCAAGCATCAGCATAAATTCAATATATCCTCCCCACCAAAGTGGTGTAGGGTATAAAAATCACATAAAAAAAATCGGAAAGGATAATAGTAGAGCAGGAGTAAACCAAAAACCAACGAGCAAAAATATAGAAAGAAAATTTAAATCCGATAAGGAAAATGGATACTCAACTTTTTTTCTTATACTAAAAGTTAAAAAAAAACACACACACAAACAAAATCGAATGTACACATAAAAATTTCAAAATCCCAGCAAAGTTAGAAAAAGAAAAAAAAGAAGACAAAAACGTCTTTTATGTAACTTGTGTGCTATAAAGGGATTTCACCAAGAATGAAGAAACAAACGAACATAGAAAAATAAGCCAAGATATTTAATGTTAGTTGAACTTTCTTTTTTACTCATTATGCAAACATATTGCATTCATATATCAAACACTCAGTTATATATAACTAGAACATATTTTCGTACAAATTGGTCAGTACTGGGCAAATACTGTTGGATTCGAGAACATGTGTTAACCTCAAAAATACATTATTTAGGTTGTTGGGTGATGTTAAAACTGAACTAGAATTTCGCCAGTTCATCTTATTTTCTATACACACTCCCATTAATTTTAATAAAATACCCATGACTGTCATAAGTAGGTGATTTCATATGGTCATATGTTTACTACATTTATTTGTTGTATACATTATAAATAATTTCAACAGAGGGGCCTGAGTATAGCAATGACTTTCAGTTAGAAAATGTTGCCATATGTTTAGTTACGTTTCAAGTTTGTCGCTGTCAAAATGCCAGTTTAAGCTTCTCAGGAGTAGTATGCAGTAGTTATTTAAAATAAGAGGCGAAGCTCATTTCATTTTCACATAAAAATGATGTGTGAGTGAGTTACTTATATTTCTATGTATGTGTTTGTACATACATATGTGAAAAGTTGCATGTTTGTGCATGATTGTTGAGTACATTTCTTTTACTATTATTATATATTTGTATAACGTTTTATACACATTTATTTCTAAGTGTGTGCATTTTGTGAATACTTTTCATATAAATTCATGCAATTGAACATTTATGTATGTTTGAGTTTCTGGTTTATTTTACATTTCTTGTACTTTTTTTGTTTAGTTTTGTTGCTGCATCTAAAGCATGTCAAGACAGATGAATTTTAGCTCAAGCACTTCATACGTCTATTTTTGGTTTTATTTCTTTTATGGTTATTGCTTTTCAGCACCTTAAAGGAAATTTGAAGGGACCAACTAAAAAACAGAATCTTTTAAATGTTTTCAAAAGAAGACAAATTCTTTTTAATGTAAACTAAAGAAATTTTCTAAAAAAGAACCAAAATATATCCGAAATTTTTTATAAAAACAATTAAACTTTGCCTTAATCTGTACATAAAAGAAAATACGTTTTTGGAATTTTTTCTGTGAAAAGTAGAGAAGTTTTTTCGAATATTTTTTATGAAAAGAAAATTTTTGATAATTATTTATAAAAAAAGGAGACATTTTCCAAAAGTTTTCTGTAAAAAGAAAAAACATTTTCCAAAAATTGTTTTTAAAAAGAAATTTTCTCTAAAAACAATTAAACTTGGCTTAATCTTTACATAAAAAGAAAATACATTTTTGGAAATTTTTCTGTGAAAAGAAGAGAAGTTTTCCGAATATTTTTTTATAAAAAGAAAAGAAATTTTTCGAAATTTTTTTATAAAAAGAAGAAAATTTTTCCAAAAATTCTTTTGAAAAAGAGCAAAAAATTTACGAAAATATTCTTGAATATAAGGGAAATTTTTAAGAAATTTTCTATGAAAAGAATATAAGTTTTCCTAAAATTTTATTAAAAAAGAGAAATGTTCCAAAATTTTTCTATAAAACAAAATTTTTTCTATAAAAAAGTAATTTATAAAATGTTTCTATGAAAATTGTCTATAAAAACAAGAAAAATTTTCCGAAAATTATTTATAAATATTATAAAAAATATACATTTATAAAAGGATATTGGAAAAAAATACATAAATTTTCTTAAAATTCTTTAAAAAAATTATTATCAAAAGACATTTTTATCAGAAATATCATATTTTTTTCAAGCGAGAAAAAAACGTTTTTCACTTAAGTTGGTGCTCTTTTAATAATTTTATTACTTTCAATTTAGTGCTGCTGTTGCCAGTGGTTTATGGCAAATGCATTTATGGTTGTTGTTTGTTGTTGACGCGCTAAATAGTTCATGGCTGTTGATGTGCTGACTGACAAGCGTTTTAACATACAGACAAGCAGCTCAAATACACTTGATACATAGTCAAACACAATAATTTCATTTCATATTTTATTAATTTTTTTCTCGTATTCAGTTTTTTATTTGTATTTATCATTTCATTTTGAGTGATTAAATTGTAAATGTTGTTCAAACACTTTCACACAAACTAAAGTTGTTGCTCATCTTTATATTGGAGAGGGGACCATATGACGTATGAGTGATGTGCATTTCAATTCCCTTCATATAATATTACGTATACGTACACATTTATACTACTTAGTAATACAAAATACAAAATGGGTTAAATGCGTGTGCTAGTGCATATAGAATGCATAGTGAGAATATATAACGTAAGTAATATATTTGTGTTACGGACAAGTTAACAAATACCAAAAAACAGTTAACAAATGCATTGCTATGGGATAACTAGTATGAGCATTAACTAACTGACTCACTGACTGAATGAGTGAATGGATTGCCTGACTGCTGACTATGTTCACTGCTGTGAAGATGTTGTTGTTGATGATGATGACTTCCAGCTATGGCGCTTTATGGCCGCAAGTATCATTATACACTATTTCGTTTTTTTGCCTTTGCTTCCCTTTTAATACAATAAAAAACACATTATAACGAGAATGTTGTTGATCATAATGTTGGCGATGATGTGAACTTAATAAAAATGCAGTCAGTAATGCCGCTTACAAAAAAAAATAATAATAATAACCGCTGCCACTGTCAGTAAATTATATGAGGGTTCAGTGCTTACTTGCTTGCTCGTACATCATTTTCTTTTTATTACACAAAAATTATGTTTAAACAGCATTTTACAAAAACTGTCAAGTTCCTCAAAACATTAAAAAAGAAAAGCAAGTAAAAATCAAAGTTTCAAATTCATTTCAGTAACATTCCATCAAGAAAATCTTTTAAGGATTTTAACTATGAGTTTCTATAAATTATTAAATCTCTTTTTGTTTTCTTTGGCTTTAAGTTTTATTAAGAAAAAAATATTATATTGTTGCTTTCACAAAATTTGTATAGATTTAAATACATATAAACTGCACAGTCAAACTTTTAAGGAGTTTTGCCATTTCCTACTATTTAGTCTCTCTCTCTCTCGCAGTAACTGCTAAAGAAATAAACTTGACTTTGCTGCTGTATTTGAACGTGTTATAAAACTGACTTTTTTCGACACTTTTTAGTGTAAAAAATAAATGTAAAAAATAACTATTATAGAAAAGTTTCTGTTTTTCTCAGTTGCAAGCAAAAATTACAAAAATATTTTTTTTTTTTTGGTATTACTTTGCTTTCTCAAGCGCACTTCAACTAAATCTGACAAACATAAAGCAGAGTAAAAGTTTATATAGCATGTGTTTTAGAGCAAAATATCATGTTAATTCTGCCGTTAAAATGATAGTGAAAGTTTAAAGTGTTGGCTATAATTTTTAAAGAATTTATTTGGTTTTTTTCGAAATAGTTTATTTGGAAGAGTTTTTTTTTTAATTTTTTTTAATATGAAATTTATTTCAGAAGAATATATGAAAATATTGCTAAGAAGTAAAAAAAATTTAGCTTTGATGCAAAAGTCTTCTAATAATAATCGTATGTTGTTGTTGGTTTTTTCAAAGCATCCACTATGATTCTCATTTTTATGAAATTTTTTAATTTTACATCGTATTTTTGCTTATATTTTCTGAAAAAAGTTTGAATATAAAAAAAGGAACAAGTTTCAAAATGAACTATAATTTCATAACATTCGAATATTTTAAAGAAATTCTCCAAAAATTCTATTATGAAAGGATTTCTATTAATTCAGAAATTTTACAATATTTTCAACTAAAAGCGAAATTTTTAACATTTTGTTAAAAGAAAAATCTTATAGAAAAAAAAACATTTTTTAATAAAACGTTTTCTATCAAAAACTGAAAATATTCTTAATAAATTGACAATTTCAAACAAATTAAAAAAATTGAAAATATTTCATAAAAATTAAGGGGGTAATGTAAATCCCTTCCCCTAAATTCACTTCATTTTTCATATAAATTGTTTTTGTATTTTCAAAAATTAGTAAGTGTTTTACAAAGAAAGGGGTAAATTTTCCACGAAAAAGATTTTTTAAAAGTAAATTTTTTAAGTGAAATTTTATAAAAAAATGACAAATTTTTTCAAAAATATTCTGAAAATTTAAAAAAAAGGAAAAAAAAATCTTATAAAAAGAAGATATTTTATAAAAAAAAAAAAAAAAAAAAAAAACTTTAAACTAGTACAAACAAATCCAAAAACCAGTGTCCAAAATTCGTGTTATAAAAATTCCACTATTTCAAATATTCTCTCTCTTCCTTAAGCGTATTGTTATTAATAAATTACCGTAACAATTATATAACACTTGAATGATTACTAAAAAAATCCACTTAATTTAATTAAAAAGTAAAACTAATTAAAATATCTTTCAAAAATTAATCCAACAAAAAACATCGAAGAAACTGAAAACAGTTCCTATTAACTAATAAAAATTAAAATTTCTAAGAACAATAAAAAACGTAAAAATTAAAATAATAATTGCCACTCTTAAATTACCTTTACGTATTAATAGCTTGAATTCCAGAAATTTATTTTGTTTGACAAAACCTCTTGTTTGGGGCTATTTAATGTAAAAATTATCTTTGGAGATTATTTTAATTAGAAAACTTTTCGTTTATCATTTTTTAATTGGTGTTAAAGATGGTTGGAATTTAACTTTTCTAATCAGTTTTACAATAACAAAATTTTACTTAAACAATTAAAAAAAAAATACCAAACCTTCTCCTTAAAATTATTTGAAACAGGTGATGTTGGAGACACATCGAGTAAGGTAATGCTTAAACAATTGCTAAAAATTTCAAAAAGAAAAAGAAAGTCTGTTATAAGATTATTAAAATTTTTTGGTAACTAGAAAAATTATAAAAGACAATTTGAGTAAATTTAATACAGCAACTGCCAGTTTAACAGACTGTAGAGACTTAAGAGATTTTGTTATTTTATTAACATGTATGTCCTACGAGAAATTTGGTGATTTTTTCTAAAGCCTCTGGCTACAAAATTTTTAAATAGCATGAAGTCTAGGTTTTTTGGTTGCTAATATTAAAATGTTTATTTTAAGTTTATACTTTTTTATTTACATTTTTTTAATAGCGCTAAACAATAAACACAATTTTTAAATTCTTTAAATATTTAGCGTGAAAAAAATATATATTTCAAAAGAACATAAACATGAAAAAAGAAATGGTTGGCAGGCAGCAGTTAAAAAAATGTACAATTCCAAAGTTCAAAAGAAAAAAAAGCTACATTATTGCTTGCTAATATGAAAAAAGAGAGATTAAAATAGAAAAAAATTCAACCAAAAGTGCTCTATTTGGCAGTAACGTAATTACAATACCCTATAGTGAAAAGAGGAATTAAAAGAACTCAATTTTAACTTAATCATTTACAAAAAAAAAACTTTTATTCTAAAGTCATATCTCCATTTTAATATATCCAATATGACTTAATTAAAAACTTACATAAACTAAGCTTAAATTCTTCACATATAAATTAATCTTAATTTAAACTATCACAATCCCTAAACACTACAAACATAAAGAGTAGAAATATAAAGATTTCACTTGTTTTTTATGGATCTGAACGTCATAAAAATAAAATAACTACCACCACCACCAATGCAAAACAATTTCCCATACATATCTAAAGACGTTACAAACTCACGACTTGTGTTCAAAATTACCCTCATCATCTATGTATGATGAGAGAATATAAAACAAATTAAATCTGGAAATAACAAAAGTAAAATTAAAATTAAAAGAATTTAACATTATAAGCAACAACAATAACAATAGCAAAAAATAAATAAAACAACACTAGGGAAAGAACTGAAATGGTAAACAAATTCCCAAGGCCATGAAAAAGTAATACAGGAATACACACCTTCTAAATATTTACTCGTTTTAGCTTATATACTCATATACACTGAAACAAATTAAGTTATTAATAATTGATGAGATGTTTGTAGCACTTAGAAACATTCTGTCGGTCTATGTTTTTAACAGGAGGAGGATGTATGTATGTGCATCACTCTAACAGGTAGACCTACAGTCCTGTACACAGACTATAGTCCAGGTCCATAATCCAAGCTATGTTTTAGACTATTGACTATCCTATAGACCAGAACATAGACTATGCTATAGTCCAGATTATAAACTATGCTCTAGTCCAGACTACAGATTAGAATATAGTCGAGAATATAGACTATGTTCTAGTCCAGACTATAGACTATCCTTTAGTTTAGACTATAGACTATCCTATAGCCTACAATATATAGACTATCATTTATTCTAGATATTAGACTATTATATAGTCCAGGAAATAAACTATTCTACAGACCAGTCCATAAACTATCTTACAAATCAGATTATACACCAATATATAGTCCAGAATATAAACTAGAGTACAGTTTAACAGATTATAGCTTATGCAATAGTCCAGACCTTATACTCAATATTCTGTACGGTCTAGCCTATAGTCTATGCTGTTTTCTATATTTTGGACTATAGTCTAGCAAGAAAATTTGTGTAGTCTTAAGTGCAGATGATTAGACTGAAGAATAGACTACAGTCTAGACTAATGACTACCCTTACTATACTCCGACTACAGACAAACTAATATACATTTTATAGACTATATCTGGACTACAGACTAGACTATAGCCCTTACAATAGCCCAGTTTAAACGGTGAAGTTTAGTATAGTTTACAGTCTATTCCTGAGTAGCGCTGCAGTATAACCCAGACTACAGAATACGGACTATAGACTAAACTATAGTTCAGAATTAGACTATGGTTCAGACTATAGACTAAAAACATACTGACTTAAGACTAAACTGTAGTAAAGACTATGGACTACATTCAGGTTACTTAACAAATTATAGTCTAGCCTTGATTATAGTTTGTACTATAGTCTTAAATATGGACTATAGTTCAAAAAGCTAGACTATATATGGCCCGATAGAGGCCTAGTCTTATTTCTTTGGATTTGATGTAAATAGGTACATCGTCCTTTCAAACTAACTCACAAACTAACTATATGCCAAACTAAATTTGGCTTACCTGACACTTTTGCTTATGATTTTTATGAAATTTTAGTAAGTTTATCGAACAGTGTAGTTATTTACTTTTTTGCTACCTCCTGCAATTCTCAACCTTAAAGTGAAATAAACAAAATACTGCAGTGAAAAGGAAAATATTTGAAAATTTTTTCAAATGTTTTATTTTTTATTTTTATTATTATTCCTAGCAAAACTTATTGGAAACATATTTAAAGCTTATATAAAACTTATATGGGGGATTATTAAAAACTTTTAATTCCTTTGGAATTTTATTTAAGTCCTTATAACTTCTGTAGTAATGAACTCTGAAACAAAGTTTTTACGCAGTGGAATTCTCAAGATTTCAAACCAACATGGTGCAAAAGTTCTAGATTAGAACTCTTTATTTCGATCCGCAATCGTTCCTTAAAGTTTAAAAATGTTGAAAAATCGTATGTCACAAGCTAACTTTTCTCCATTATTTTTTCTTTTTTGGTCTTGGTTGAAGATTTCTGAGTATTTTTTGTTACTGTACTTAGTAACTACAATTAGGAGATCAATCCTTTACCAACTTTTCCGCGTTTCATAACTTTACGTGTTGATACTCAGGTGTCGAAATTTGTCCCCACCATTTCTTGAGTTTTTAATTTTTAATAGTTTTTTGGAATGGACCCGTGCGCCGTTTAATATTATTTAAAAATTGAGCCCATTGTAGTTAGACATCGTAATTCTGCACAGTTTGAGGTATATCTCGTTGATGTGCCCTAAATAGTATGGACGCATAACAGTCACAAAAGTAGTAAAACGTAAGAGAAATTTTTGAAAATATCAGTTTTTCGCTCGGCACATCCTCACTCATAAACAAAATATTGCAAATTATTGCGTGAAATTAGTTTTTTGTTATTTAAAAATATAAAATCGAATAGGCGCTAAAAAATAAATTAACGCAAAAATTTTATGGACTTTTTGAAAATTTTGCAAAAATTACATATTTTATTTCGTGGTTTAATACATAAAACAATGGCTTTGAAAAAATTTAAACGCATTGTACTAAGGGTTATGATACAAGCAACCATTGCTATGAAAAATTTGTTCAAAAATACAGTGATAGTTGAAAGCGCGACATTTTTATCTAAACACATTTTGCTAAGGCACATCATGGATGTTCGACTAAATTCATCAAAATTGGCTTTATTTGCAAGTTTTATTAATGATTTAATGAAAAACTGGTGGGCGTCAAAAATATAAAAGGATTGCATGTTTTATGGACCAAATAAAATTTACTTAGATTTAAAATGTATCACTAATGTAAAAACATATTTCATTGTAATTTCACCATTTTAACTGCATTTTCTTATAAACTTTTGACATACAATTTTTATGTGAACTGCATTTTTGTCAAATTTTGCAAATTCGCGATTTTATGCAATTTTTTTTTTTTTTACTACGTAATTTAATATTTGTGGAGCCTAAAATGAGTTTGGATAAGTCTTCAAGAAACTTTATATATTTAAGATATTAACACTTAGAAAAAATAGGTTTTAACTTTAAATATAGAAAATTTAACAATCTTAGCAATCGTTGGTAAACTCTACAAAATTTAATGTTTGAATGTTTTGCATGTTTACTATTCTAAAATGGTTTCGGAAAAGGCTTTAAAACTTCGCGACAAACGAAAACAATATATTGAACAAAAAAAAAAACAAAATTTGAAAAGGAGAGATATTCGCAAAAAAAAATGTGAATATAAATATTTGTTATAAATCTAATAGTTTTAGTATAAAATTATAATACATATTTTTAAATTTGTTTGTTAATAAAATATACGTTATTTATCGAAAAATAGAAATTTTTAATAAACTCCATAAAATTTTCTTTCAGTGTATTTTACAAATTGTTAAAGATTCATTTTATGGCTTATTTCTAATATCTCTTAAATAGTTTTATTGTTCTGTGATAGATTTTATCATGAAAATTAATTTTGAGAGTTTTTTTTTAATTTATACTTCAAACCGCCATAACTTCTGCGCCACTTGATAAAAATCATTAACGCGAACGGATTTATAATGTAAATAGACAGCTTTTCATTTGCTCTAAATATTTTTAATGTGCCATTAAATTTAATTTTTTTATTTTTTTAACTCAAAAATCAAAAGATTTTAAGAATTCCCCATATATTCAAAGTTAAATCTCAGCATTACAAAAACACTCGTTCCCTCACACCTTGGGACAATGAAACAATTTAAAGCGATTTTGAGGAAGAGGGAGATAGTACTGAAGCTGTTCTTCACACATACACAAACAATTTAAACTGAATTATAATTTTAAACTGTTTATGTAAATTTCCTTTGCAGAGGCAACAAAAAGGAAAAAAATATAAGAAATTTATAATAAAACAATGAAAATTTGTATTAAAATCTTACAAAAGTTTTCTTGAACAACAATTTTCCGGTAAACAAGAGATGCGTTGAAAAAACAATAAAAGTATGAATGAAACTAAATGTAAAGAAGAAAAAAAGTCTGAAGAAATAAATAGAAACTTCAGTTACCAACCAATAAACTCAAAATCATAAACAGCTTAAGGCAAAACACTTAGGAAAATTGCATAAAATGTATAAAAAAATAATAATAATAAAAATAGCCAAAACAATAACAAAAATTTCAATTTTACATTATACTTTTTTGTTTATTTTCCTTGTAAAGAGTTTTTACTGTTAGAATTATTTAATCAAAATTATTTCTTAGAAATTTTACTTAATTGAAACATTTTAATTGCCAACTGTCTTCACAGAGCTTATACTTTATATTTTGTGAAATATTTCAATTAATCATACGCCACCCATGGGAGTATTCATAGAGAAAAAACCTTGAACTTAAATTGTTGTTTACAATTTTTTGATTTTTTACTTCGTTTGTTTCTCTTTGGTGAAATTCTTACGCATACATTTAAGTAGATTAAATATGGCCTTCAAAGTTGATATCATCAAGGGAGAGAGTTTGTGCAAAAGCAAATGTTTCAAGTTCATAATCATAATTTATAATTTCTTATTGTTTTGAAAATTATTGACAGGTGTATTAACTCACACACTGCGGCATAAGTAAATTGAAAAATTTTTATACAAATTTGATTTCCACTTTTTTTGGATTTAAAGTAAAATTTTAAATGTTGTTATTGCGAATTTGACGTAAAATAATATAATAAATGGAATTAGAAATTATAGTGATTATTGTCGTCAATAAAGATTTTTAGAGGATTAGTTTTGAGCCAATTTTTTGTTTGTAGATACATTATCCATTCAACTATAGTGCTGTGTAGCTTATTAATATTAAATGGAAGAAAATTTCTTTACATTGTGTAGAACGAAGTACGAGACCATCAAATAAGCCAAAGACTCACAGAGAACACACTGTAGTAATTCAAGTATGAACAAAGTTTTATCTAAAGATACTTGTACAAGAAAGGTATTTAGAGATTTCATCCATCATCTTTCACCCTAGCACATTTGTCCGAGTGAGTCGGAAAACAACATCCGATACAATCATTCTAGTTATACTGACTAACAAGACCCGTATGTCCCTTCATCACATCCTGTATCATATACATTTAACGCCAAATCATTTTCAACGCCTAGTCCCACAGTCACTCCTCTGGAGTATCTGTTGTCATCGGAAACAGATCCTAAAGATAGCTGTGATCTTCAGAATATTGTGGAAATTAAAAACGGAATGACAAACTTATACATATATAATTTTCCCACGAAAATTTAATTTAATTAAATTTTAATTCACAAAAAATTTACTCGCACCTAATTAATAACATATCGAAGATTTGAAACCATTTTCAGCAGTTGCTTTAATTGTAATTTGATTATAAAAACAAATGTAAAAATATTGCTTAATCAATTTTAAAAACAATCGGTTCAAATTCGCATACATTAAAGTTGTTTGCAAAAACCAATATTTAATTTTTGTTACAAACATCAACACAAATGGTGAGCGTGAGACTTTTTCAAAAAATCAAGTTTTCTTATAAAAAGATTAACACATACTTACTAACATACAAATAAATACAAACAGACAGAAAAATACGCCATGAAACTAATCCATAAACACAAATAGTGTTATCATACCTGCAGTTCGGGCAGTAGTACTATACAATTTACAATACGAACAAGTATGAATACATGGTCGCATGCTACTAAGTATTTAATTTTTTTTTTTTAACCCGCAATATTTTTACTTATAAATTACTTGTAAATTTGATAAAGGAATTTGCGTCAACTTCAACATTACTTATATAGAGTATAATCGTATTATTAGTGTTTTGACCTTCAAGCCGTTTTCTGAAAAGGAATTTGTCATTAAGACTTTAATAAAACTAAGTTTTTTCGACTCTTGTTGACAAATTAGAACATTTAACATAATTATAAGACCAAAAGCCCTTTTCGGGGGGTACGAAATAATGGACCGATTTCAACCATTTTCAACAGCGTTTCAAGGTGGGCATAAACATATTTTTTGATCTTACAAACAGTAGCACAAACGCAAAATACCCTTCTTACTATAGTGGTGTATGGTACAAAAAGTGACCCATCAGAAACCAAGGCTACACTTTATATCGATTTCTAAAATAACAATTCTCTTAGCATTAGCCTACACCTACTACATACCGTTAGCATTATTTTGAAGTAGTTCTATAATAGCTTTAAATCCTGCCATTTTTAAGTAGTTATTTAAGTGGTTTTTTGTAAGCGATTGTGGTAAATACTTTCCATTTCTGTTTTAAAATAATGAATTTAAATGCTAATAGAGAAGTAGTGAAAGGTATTTAAAGACAATAAAGTGGCAACTGCTTTTCAATTGTATAACTTACAAATGTTACAAAAATATCAAAAACTTCTGCCTTCCAGCCATATTACTTACAGATTTTAATTAAATTAATTGATCGTTATCACCATAAGTGTCAATAAAAATGTTGAAAAAAATATAAAACTTTAGTATAACAAATACATAGTTAAACAAACAAATTATTCAGTCTGCTATTTAGATCTGTTGGGCTGAAAGCAAAATCTGGACATGAAATTAAAACACTAAAAGCATTTCAATGCTAAAAATAAAAAATATAAAAATAAAAATAAAAACAATTGCCAACTGTTACACAGACTCATACATTTATTTGTACATCCATACATACATACATCAATTTAACGAGAGTGTTGATAATGTTTCGCATTTTAAATTGACCAAAGTGGGGGTAAAACAAGAAAACATGTTCATTCATTTGTTCATTCAGTCGTTCGCTCATTCATTCGTTTTTATTCTATTTGTATTCATCATCACACACACACACAAATATGTACTTGGAGATTTCTTTTTTATGCAGTGATGATGATAGTGATGGTGGTGGCAGTAATAGTAATTGTAAAACTGTGATGGGCAAACAAAGATTTAATTTGATTATTTCGTATAATACTTGGTAACAGAGCTATAGACGAATACAAATTATTGTAACACACACGAAATATCTACTACAATCTTTGTTAAAACACTTGTATAGTGGAAATTGTAAACGCCCCACACTATTTTAAAGCAACAATTTTTTTAAAAATGTTAGATATATGTATGTATTTTTATGTAGACATGTATGTTTGTATGGTTTGTATGTGATTTTTTATTTAACAGAGTAGCTGCTTTTGAATAAAATCGTGTGTTCTTGTGTATTAATCTAGTGGGGACTTGTGATTGTGTTTGAATAAATATATGTTTGTAGTTAAATCTAGTTATTTTATATGCAATAGTTTCTTTACACACATTTGAAAGCAATTAAAATCGTATCTAACCGACTATATGAAGCCTTACACTGTTAACAACACATAATAATATTAAACATCAATGTAAAAATGTCAATATCTTGGTGGTCATTGAAGATACAATTTTAAAAGAAGTTATGTTATTTATACAAGTTGTTCGTCACGAAAACTAAAAAATAAGATTTTATACGAAGAATTTTAAGTGTAAAGTATTTCACTGCTACTGCTCAACATCTCATTTCTTGTCTTTATGTAGTACAGCAGTTGTTGCATGAACATGAATACTTAATATTGATGTACAATCATTTGTACTCATACCATGTTCATGATTTTTATAGTTTGACATACAGAGCATTTTAACGCTGCATTTGCCTTTTTACTGCTGTCCTCGAGTACTTCAAATATCACAAGAATTTCATTATTTCTGTTTTTATTTCATACACTTCATATAAAATAAATACAAATGTTTGTAAGAATATAAATAAAATGGGAACTATATATGATATAAAATTAATATACATATACATGTATGTAGTACAAAGAATAAAATAATACTTGACCCATCTTTATATGCAGATTGACAAAGAAATAAAATGTGAAATATAAAATAAGATTCTGCTGAGAGTTCAATATATGGTAATTTCCTAGAAATCGTAAAGCTTTAATAAACATTTCATAGAATAGAACTAAAAAATTGGACCTAGATATCTTGGAAAAAAATCTTAATACAGTAAAAACTAATTCGATATTAGAAAATTAGAAAAGCTGCAGATACTTATATTAGTTTATACAGTTCTTAAGTAAAATAAAATGTATGTTTTTTAAAAACCTGTCTCCTTTTATTCCCTATTGTGCCCTTCCAACTACCTCACTGATAATTTCTTCCCGCATAGTTAACAAAAATTAAAGACACAAACAGAACAGAAAACGAACAACAAAAAAAATCATATGAACTACAAAAGGAAGTGCAAACGATGCCAATGACTTAAATGACTCTCAGGAAAATGGTGACTTTATGCAGTCAGCTCCAGATCAGCACTGACTCCTTGTACATTTTAACGAGGTGCAGTAGTGCTGCAAATAAATAACATTTAAACACCATGAAGAAGAGAAGTCAGAGTTGCCAATATTTTTAACCTTCCACCGTTTTACAAAAAAAAAAAAAAAACGACAAATAGAAAATTTTTTATTTTCTACAAAAGAGCTTAAAATCGAAATTTAACATTCTAGACTATGGACTAGACTATAGACTGGACTATAGACTAGACTATAGACTAGACTATAGACTAGACTATAGACTAGACTATAGACTAGACTATAGACTAGACTATAGACTAGACTATAGACTAGACTATAGACTAGACTATAGACTAGACTATAGACTAGACTATAGACTAGACTATAGACTAGACTATAGACTAGACTATAGACTAGACTATAGACTAGACTATAGACTAGACTATAGACTAGACTATAGACTAGACTATAGACTAGACTATAGACTAGACTATAGACTAGACTATAGACTAGACTATAGACTAGACTATAGACTAGACTATAGACTAGACTATAGACTAGACTATAGACTAGACTATAGACTAGACTATAGACTAGACTATAGACTAGACTATAGACTAGACTATAGACTAGACTATAGACTAGACTATAGACTAGACTATAGACTAGACTATAGACTAGACTATAGACTAGACTATAGACTAGACTATAGACTAGACTATAGACTAGACTATAGACTAGACTATAGACTAGACTATAGACTAGACTATAGACTAGACTATAGACTAGACTATAGACTAGACTATAGACTAGACTATAGACTAGACTATAGACTAGACTATAGACTAGACTATAGACTAGACTATAGACTAGACTATAGACTAGACTATAGACTAGACTATAGACTAGACTATAGACTAGACTATAGACTAGACTATAGACTAGACTATAGACTAGACTATAGACTAGACTATAGACTAGACTATAGACTAGACTATAGACTAGACTATAGACTAGACTAGACTATAGACTAGACTAGACTATAGACTAGACTATAGACTAGACTATAGACTAGACTATAGACTAGACTATAGACTAGACTATAGACTAGACTATAGACTAGACTATAGACTAGACTATAGACTAGACTATAGACTAGACTATAGACTAGACTATAGACTAGACTAGACTATAGACTAGACTATAGACTAGACTATAGACTAGACTATAGACTAGACTAGACTATAGACTAGACTATAGACTAGACTATAGACTAGACTACAGACTAGACTATAGACTAGACTATAGACTAGACTAGACTATAGACTAGACTATAGACTAGACTATAGACTAGACTATAGACTAGACTATAGACTAGACTATAGACTAGACTATAGACTAGACTATAGACTAGACTATAGACTAGACTATAGACTAGACTATAGACTAGACTATAGACTAGACTATAGACTAGACTATAGACTAGACTATAGACTAGACTATAGACTAGACTATAGACTAGACTATAGACTAGACTATAGACTAGACTATAGACTAGACTATAGACTAGACTATAGACTAGACTATAGACTAGACTATAGACTAGACTATAGACTAGACTATAGACTAGACTATAGACTAGACTATAGACTAGACTATAGACTAGACTATAGACTAGACTATAGACTAGACTATAGACTAGACTATAGACTAGACTATAGACTAGACTATAGACTAGACTATAGACTAGACTATAGACTAGACTATAGACTAGACTATAGACTAGACTATAGACTAGACTATAGACTAGACTATAGACTAGACTATAGACTAGACTAGACTATAGACTAGACTATAGACTAGACTATAGACTAGACTATAGACTAGACTATAGACTAGACTATAGACTAGACTATAGACTAGACTATAGACTAGACTATAGACTAGACTATAGACTAGACTATAGACTAGACTATAGACTAGACTATAGACTAGACTATAGACTAGACTATAGACTAGACTATAGACTAGACTATAGACTAGACTATAGACTAGACTATAGACTAGACTATAGACTAGACTATAGACTAGACTATAGACTAGACTATAGACTAGACTATAGACTAGACTATAGACTAGACTAGGCTATAGACTATACTATAGACTAGACTATAGACTAGACTATAGACTAGACTATAGACTAGACTATAGACTAGACTATAGACTAGACTATAGACTAGACTATATACTAGACTATAGACTAGACTATAGACTAGACTATAGACTAGACTATAAACTAGACTATAAACTAGACTATAGACCAGACTATAGACTAGACTATAGACTAGACTATAGACTAGACTATAGACTAGACTATAGACTAGACTATAGACTAGACTATAGACTAGACTATAGACTAGACTATAGACTAGACTATAGACTAGACTATAGACTAGACTATAGACTAGACTATAGACTAGACTATAGACTAGACTATAGACTAGACTATAGACTAGACTATAGACTAGACTATAGACTAGACTATAGACTAGACTATAGACTAGACTATAGACTAGACTATAGACTAGACTATAGACTAGACTATAGACTAGACTATAGACTAGACTATAGACTAGACTATAGACTAGACTATAGACTAGACTATAGACTAGACTATAGACTAGACTATAGACTAGACTATAGACTAGACTATAGACTAGACTATAGACTAGACTATAGACTAGACTATAGACTAGACTATAGACTAGACTATAGACTAGACTATAGACTAGACTATAGACTAGACTATAGACTAGACTATAGACTAGACTATAGACTAGACTATAGACTAGACTATAGACTAGACTATAGACTAGACTATAGACTAGACTATAGACTAGACTATAGACTAGACTATAGACTAGACTATAGACTAGACTATAGACTAGACTATAGACTAGACTATAGACTAGACTGTAGACTAGACTATAGACTAGACTATAGACTAGACTATAGACTAGACTATAGACTAGACTATAGACTAGACTATAGACTAGACTATAGACTAGACTATAGACTAGACTATAGACTAGACTATAGACTAGACTATAGACTAGACTATAGACTAGACTATAGACTAGACTATAGACTAGACTATAGACTAGACTATAGACTAAACTATAGACTAAACTATAAACTAAACTTTAGACCAGACTAAAGACCAAACTACAGATTGGACAATAGAATAGGCAGTTGACTAGATTATAGACTCAAAATTAAGAAATAACTCACTGTAGGGATTAAACAGGTTGTTGCATTAACATGAATATTTTACAACTAGCATCAGCGTTATTAAATTGCAGTGAAAAATAATAAAATCAATGTCATTGATTCACATTTTGTATTGTCAATAAAATTATTTTTGAATTTATAATAACTAAAGCAAAAAATTTATAATGGAATAGTAATACAAAACGTGAGAGAAAGAAACTTAAAATTAACAAATATTTTGTGTCAAATAAAACCAAAGATTTCTAGAACAAGCGTAATCTACAATTTATTGTACAAATTTAAAAAAAAATAAAGTCTACTAGGCGAATGAGCAACCTTACACAGAGTGTGGCATGTATATTTTAAATTACTTTTTACCAAAAAGTACAACTCATAAAATACTCCTTTAAAACTTGTTTCCACTGTCAACCTAATTTCCCTCCATAAATTTAATTAAATCGCACAAAATATAGAAAAATGAGAGCCATTTGTTTCATTCATTTGCTCATCCATTCATACATATATTATTTTATTCATACATGAACGTAAATAATACATATTGTTTTTATTTATTTATTTTTGTTTTAATGCAATATAAATATAAATAAAAAAAGTATTTATTTCAGGAAATAAATTTAGTTCATAAATTAAAACACAAATAAATATGGTCCCAATTGGGAGGCAAATTAAAAATTTTTCAATTATTTATATGTTGTTTCTATTACTTAGTTACATGGAATAAATCATTTTTAAATTTGACAAAAAATATTTATCTTTTAGAGGGAGTGTTTTGTTGTAAAATATATTAAATCATAACAAACCGGAAGTGTCTTAATTATTTGTTTAGGAGGACACGAAAAAAAAAGCCAAATGAGTTAAACACTAAACTTAACCTATAAATTTAGTAGAAAATTCATTTATGGGCGATAAATAAACAAATTAGTTTTTCTTTAAATATTTCATATACGATTCATATAAAATAAATTAAAGAATAAAGAAAAATATTTATTTTAAATTATTTAAGTTTTCCAGTAAAATATTCGTTATATTAAATTCAACCAATTTAAAGTTATGTATGAATTATAAAAACTTACCTTTTTATAGGTGAGGCAATTGACAATTCACAAATTTATCGGCTGAAAATGTACAAAAAAAAGTAGTATAATTTGTTGAAAAATCTTAAATCTTATTAAACAAGGGAGTTCTTAATAAGTCATTACCCAACAAACTAACTAACTAACTAATTAAATAACTAACGAAAGAGTTAGAATAGATTTTTGCACGTGACAGCTCTGTATACCCTGGGCTAGCTAATCCTATATACTACATTATAGTCAAAACTTTCGACTTATCTAGACTGAAGAGAAGTTCATTCAGTTTATATAAACTGCTCATACACTTCATTTAGACGTGATCATAGTCTAAGTCATACCTAGCACAACGTCTAAACAATGGCCTAGATTTTAGACTACGACCAAGATTACTGTTCATAACTAACTAACTTTTTAAATCATATTGTTTTATAAACAACTCTTAAAAATTATTTGATTTAATTTTCTTTTTACTTTTTTTATTTACTTAAGTAATGATACTTAACTTAAAAAATTAACAACTTGTAAATATAATGATGATAATTTTATAAGGATTAAAAAGTGTATGGCAAACAAATTTTCCATGTTAAAATTTTAATAACAAATAATCTATAAAATCTTTTCAAATATCTAAAATTTTATATACAATAAAATACAAAAAAAAAATAAGAAAATATTTAAAAATTGAATGCAGATCATTTTAATAAGGAATTAGTTATTTCAAAATTGAAAAGTGTTTAAGGTAAAATTCTTTCAGAAATTATATGCAATTAGAAATGTTTATAAATAGCACTTGATTCTGCGGTCAATTTCCTTTGCTGTTCAAAACAATTTTTTTTTTAAATTTAAATTTCCGAATAATTTGTATATATAATTTGTAATAAGACACATTTTTGGTGTAAAATTATATATTTTTTTAAAATTGCTAATTAAATATTAATTTATATTTATAGAATGTTTTTAATAAAAAAAAATAAATATATTCCTTACTCAAAAAATGTGTATATCCTGTACAATGTTCAATAAATAAAATGTAAATAACCAAATACCAACATTTGTCGATCTTTGTGTGTTAAAATATTCAAGTGGAAAACATATACATACATACATACATACACACACATGTATATAAAATATCAAATAGGAAAAGTAGACAACTATAGATAAAATTTATATGGTTACTTCAATTACAAGTCTAGTTCTATAAGACTATAATCCAAAAATAAAGAGAAGTAAAACAACAACAACAACAACAAAAACATTAAATTAAATGACAAATATAGTAAAAAGGATGTAGCTGGTCAAAATTTCATACACAAACAGATGCATGAGCTCGTAGAAACACTTATATAAAACTATTTTAATATGAAACTTAGTAAAACTAAACACTTAGAAGATACAACTAAGAACAAGTAAAAAAGTGTATGAACAAGCTGCAACTCGTATGTAGGACAGTGGAGAAATATATAAATTCTAAAATTCTAACAATATCAAGCTTTTGCATTTTTTGATAATTATCTGTAATGCAAAATTATCTAAAGTAGCGTTATTGATTTATTTAATTTAATTTTTTTATTTACAATTTCCTTGAATTACTAGAATTTTCTTTAATTATTAAATTATTCCACTGTACATACTTTAGAACATACAAAAATATTTGTATGTGTCAACTAGTGAAATATTGTCGACACTTAACATAGCAACATTGTATGTGGAACATATATACATATGTATATGTTTGTGTGTATATATATGTATATGTTTATAAATTCCAATATGTGTGCGTATTTTAACTTGTACACATATTTCTATGTAAAGATTGTTTTAGTTAGACAAAACAGCAACAACAAAAAATTACAAAAACCTTCTAACACATAGAAAATTGTAAATTGTATAAAAATCTTTACATACACTTACTCATGCATGTATAAATGTATGTATGTATACACAAATGTATTCTCTACATACAGCAACATATACAATGTATGTGTAATAATCAAATAATAGAAAATAGAAAACATAAAAACAACAATATCTTCCAAAAGTACTGAAAAACCAAAAAAATATACATATATATATATATATATATATATATATATATATATATATATATATATATATATATATTAAAACATCAAGACCAAGGAGAGCAAAACTGAAGATTCTGTTAAATGAAAAACATAAAACTTTTTTCCAACCACCTAGTCCACTGATAAGTTCTGGTACAATTTAGAAACAAAATCTTACTTTTACGCCGCCGTCAAATATGTTTCCCCACCAAATAAAATAAAATTTGTTATGTTGATAACATTCAAAAATATTGTTCTCACAATCGGTGAAGAGTAATTATACCCTTCACCTTCGTAAGAAGAGTGTATATAAGTTTGTCATTCCGTTTGTAATTTCTATAATATAATTTTCCGACCCTATAAAGTATATATATTCTGGATCCTTGTAGATAGCGGAGTCGATTATGCCATATCCGTCTGTCTGTCTGTCCATCTGTTGAAATCAATTTTATGAAGACTCCAGATATCATTAAGATCCGAATCTTCAATAATTCTGTCAGAAATGCTTTCGAAAAGTTTCCTATTGAAAATCAGCAAAATCGGTCTATAAATAACTGAGATATGGGTAAAAATCTGAGACTACCTCTGAAAATTTCCTCAACAAATTATAAATAAAAGCATAAAAACAACAACAAGGAGATAAAGCATTAATATGTTGGTAATACAGCACATATTTGTTTGAGGGTGGGAATGCAGTTTAACGGTGGTAGTACAGTACAGCGGTTATTATTTCTTTCTGCTACAGTTTATATTTGTTTGTGTGTATGTTATGTGTGCAGAAATACAATATAAATAAAAACTGTTTTTTTAAATAATCTTGATCATAATCTAGATCATCATCTAGATAGTAGAATAAATTATAGTCTTCGCCAAAGTCTAAGTCCAGAATGTGATTTAGATCGTTGACTAAGCCATAAATTAGGATAAAATCTTGATGCTATTCTAAATTATAGTTCATTGTAGTAAATAATATCAATACTATGATCTATCCCTATAACTTGGATCATAGACTCGACTATGAAATACAAAGTCCAAACAAAAGCCTAGAACTTAGACTATAGCAAAGATAACTAGACTAGAATGTGGCTAAGATCGTAGTCTAAGCCTTTGAATAGGATAAAATCTACACACTACACTAGATTATAGGTCATAGTCTCTACAATATAGCCATTGATATATCCATAATAGTTTACTATTTATTATCTTATACACAAACTTGCAAGAGTACTAAGATGAATATATTTGAGGAAAAAATGTAGTTGTGATTTCCAATTATGTTTCAGCTGTTGCATAAAATTTATTTATTTTATTATTATTATTAAGTCACAAAAGTCCATATTTAAACTATATATTCTTCAAAACTGAAAACAATAACATACAAATATAAAAGGAAAAGTTAAGAGTATGTAAAAACAATACATATTGAATAAATTAAGATTTTTTTCATTTTTCATTCAAAAATATTTATGGAATATACTTAACAAAGTTTTGATATGAAAACTGAATATGTTTTCTTAAAAAAAAAATATTAAAATATGTAGAAGTTAAATTTGAATATTTACAAAAAGATGTTATAAAATTACTTTTCCTACAGTACGTAGAGCTTGTTCTCGATAAGGCATAGGAGGTAATGAATACATATTAATTACATGGTCCATTACCATTGTAATTGAAATTTTTCTTTTATTACATACCTTACTTAAAATGGGAAATAATGTACATTCAGTGGATTAAATTACTACTATATTTACCTCTTCTCATGTAGGAAGCTTGTATTCTAACAACTTTTACATTGACTCCTCGTAAAACTGCTGGGATTTTGTAAGGTCAAAATATATTTTTAAAACATTTTCAGTAATAGCTTCGTATTTTTTAATAACTAGAATAATTTAATACAAAATATAAGTACTATTACTGGGAAATTTTACATTTACTTAAAAGTAATAGAGTATAAATTAAAAATACTATATAAAAGTTTAAGTTTGAGTCCATAATTGTATTATAACAGAAAATCAAATTTTTCTAAAATTGTACTTGTCTACTAGTGCTTCTGTAAAATATGCAAAAGTGTTGGAAAGCTAAGAATATTTAAACAAAAATCGTTCAGATTTCATATTTTCTTAAAAAAAAGAATAGAAAAGAATCTAAAATGCACAAGTGAGATGAAATTGTTTTTTTTCTGTATGTTGAAGAACTCATACTCATTTGCTACTTGTGTTGCAACTTGACTTTTATATTGCTAAAATAAGTATAAAGGTACCAGAAACATATACATATGTACATTTCATATAAGGATATACAAAACATAAATGGCCTTAAACTGAAAAATAAGTTAACCAAGTTTAAAAAACAAAACCAAATTCCCATTATTTTAACGTATTTTTCTTTTTAATTTTCCAATTTCTTCTTTAAAGTAGTTTTTTGTTAAGACCCTTTTATGTTTAGCTAACGACATATTTCATATATATATTTTTCTTACTCTAGTTACTGACATCCAATGTTTAGGTAAATTTTACATGTCTTACATGTATGTTTTTTATTATTTATATTTTGATTTTTTCTTTGTTTTTGCAAAATATAAAATATATTTTCTTAACTATAAAATTCCTAAAATAAATTTAAAAAATAAAAAAATAAAAATTGAATTTTATATTTAAAATAAAAATAGGAATCCTATCTAAAAGCTATTTATATATGTATATATAATATGTATAGTAAAAAAATAAAGCATTAACAGATGGCAAGAAAATTTTTGTACTCTCTTCATTATTTCTAAATTGATTTATTAAGCAACATTGTATTTAGTCTAGTCTGTAGGTTTTTAAAGCCATAAGGCGAATGAGTAATAATTTGCAGAAAATAACGAAATAATTATTACTCATACGCCTTCTGCTTTCGTATTACGTAAGACTGACATAACTAAAAAAGTACCATAAATGAATATTTTAGCTATAGTCTAGTCTATAGTCTAGTCTATAGTCTAGTCTATAGTCTAGTCTATAGTCTAGTCTATAGTCTAGTCTATAGTCTAGTCTATGAATATTTTAGTCTAGAGTCTAGTCTATAGTCTAGTCTATAGTCTAATCTATAGTCTAGTC
>NC_060952.1:5979417-6002335 GCF_022045245.1 Lucilia cuprina | reverse complement strand
AGTCTAGTCTATAGTCTAGTCTATAGTCTAGTCTATAGTCTAGTCTATAGTCTAGTCTATAGTCTAGTCTATAGTCTAGTCTATAGTCTAGTCTATAGTCTAGTTAACAGTCTTGTCTATTGTTAGTTTATGATCTAGTCTAAAGTCTAGTCTATAGATAAGTCTTTAGTCTAGTCTATAATCTATCTATAGCTCTCTTTCTCAACTGTTACTTATTTTCTTTTAAGAATGAATATTTATAATTTACCGAAAAAAACTTACAAGCAAAACAAATTTATACAATATGTCAACCTACTTACTAGATACTTCTGTTTAGGTTGTTTTTAGATTTTAGCTAACCTGCAGACACATACAGTTAAAAGCTTAAAATATATATTAAAAAAGGAAAGTTTACCATAATTGATTAGAAATAAAAAAGAAACTTATAATGAATAATACATACACATTAACAAGTACGTATGTAAAAAATCAGAAAAATTCTCAAACGAAAAACTTTTTTAACTTTTATTTTTGCTCTTAATTTTTCAACATTATATAATCAGTTTAATTAATTAAAGGTTTTAAATATAATGCCAAAACAGGAAAAAAACTAAAAACTAAAAGGAAAATATAAAAAAAACTTTAAATATACATTATGACCATTAAAAAAGCACACACATATTTAAGTAGTTATAAGTATGAATAGCAGATATGGATATACATACATATAATTAAAAAGACTAAAAAGAAATATTCCTTTAAACACCGACATAACTATTCTGACAACGTACACAAACTCTGATATGTGAAAATAGACACTTAAAACCAAATAAATGTAGAAATCCAAAGGTATTTAAAGGGGAAGTATAACCTTATGAGTAAAAATAAAAATATAGAATAATGTTCTGAATCCTTAATAATTTTATGTAGAGTTTCTGTTTCTCATTTTACATGATGAATTTAAATCATTTCAAATGTTAACATTAGCTTAACTTCCCCTTTTAATAAACCCCTTGAACAAAAATACCAAAATGTCGAAGACAGGTTGGGGTTTCCTTTAGCCAGTACTCTGCTTTTAGACATATACATAAATGTGGCACATACATATACAGATAACCATTCGCATTTTCATTTCAAATGACTTTTAGCTTTATTTATTAGATTTTCAACTTTAAACTGAAATAAAATAGAAAAATACTTAAAAGTTCAACTACGTACATAAATAAATATGTATGTAGATTCTTTTTTCTCATTCGTTTTACATTTAGTTTTAGCATTTTAATGATGAACACAAGTAGTAAAAATTGTTTAAAGTAGTTAGTTTATAATGTAGAAAACTACTCGTAAATAGGAAAAAAACTCATATCCCTGACCTATTACACAAAATTACCTGAGTTAAAAATAAAATTTTAAAATAATATGAAAAAACAATATTGATTGGCATTTAACTGTATGATACTATTGTGAAGAGATTAGCTGACTGGCCATTAGGTAATAGCTATTATTATCCTGGATTATTAGGAGGAGAATTACCTAATATGTTTATTTGTTGGATTTTAATAAATTGCTAAGAATTGTGAAATATTTATTTCAATAATATTTTACAAAGAAAACCCTTACGGGTTTTCACCTAAATATTATAGAAAAATTATTAAAAATAATATTTCAACGAGCAAGTTCTAATACGTTAAGTGATGTTACACGAATAAGCTTGTAAAGACTTTATTTCCAAAGTGTCTTTAGTTAGTACAATAACGAATTGTGCCCAATGTGTAAGGCTATTTACAAAGACTTTTTTTGATTTTGTAAACTTCCAAAACCAACAGAGTTTAGAAATGAAAAGCTAGAGTTTTATAATTTTACAATTTTTAGGCTGGAAGTCTTGTGTATATAACCTTATTTTATTCTTACCAAAGTTATTAACAATTAAATTCAATATCAAAGGAACTAAAAAATTTTGATAATAGCTCATATACTTATATTTTTATATTAATTTTTAGCAAAAATTGTATTTACGCTCTTATTCTGCTACGTGATTTAAATGTTCTAACTTAACTATTCATCATCGCAAAACCTTAACAGTAGCAGCTAAAGAGCTAAAATTTGGACAGCAGTTTTGTTTTCCACCAAATAGATCCACTAAGAGGAGATTTTTGTAAATTTAAATGTTTACTGGATAAAACTTGGTAAACAGGTAACTTCTTAATCTCCTAAACTAAAAGAGATATAAAAAAGTTTAAAACTTATAGTCGTTCATTTAAAAAAATAAACAGATAGGTGTCTGGTACTTTTTCAAAATCGGCCCTACAAGGAACAACAGGTAAAAACTGTATTTTGGTACTTGTTTTGCACCCCATGTATCTTTTAATGAAGTGAATGTTCACTTCTTTTTACAAATATTTTAGACTCCTTCATAACTTTATTTAATATGAATTTAGTACTTTTTTGAATTTCCGAAGATTGCAGGTGGACGATTCTAGCTATTTTTGGTACTTTTCACAAACAATACACATTTTTTGAATTTAAAAACACTTAATATGCTAATGGGATATTAAGTAGCAACTTATATGTTTTTTTTTTTTACTTTTTTATTCTAAAATTGGTACTTTTTTATATTTTGTTTTAAATTAAACCTAGGAACATGAAATTAAGCATGTAAATCTTGGAGTAATTAAGAATCTATAATAGTTAACTGATTGGTACTTTTTCGTTCTTGGGCATATAATTTTTGATTTTTTTTATTAAACGTAGAAACATGAAATTAAGCATTTAGGGTCTGAAGTAAATGAGAATCTATAAAAGAGTAAATGAGAATCTATAAAAGGGGACCTTTTGGTACCATTATATGCTACGACTGGTACTTTTGGAGTTTTCTTTAAAACTGAGCCTAGAAAAACGAAATTACGCATCTACGGCATAAAGTACATGAGAATCTTTAAAAGGGGACTTCAAGGTACTTTTCGTTCTTGGACTGGTACTTTTTTAGTTTTCTTTAATAATAATAATAAAAGGGGTAATTGATAGTCGTTTCTCAACTGGTGCCTTTTAGGTTTTTTTATAATTATCATAGATACATAAAGCTAACAGTGAGGGACTTGAGTGAATGAAAATTTAAAATAGAGTATTTTTAGATACTTTTTTTCTTCAATGTTTTTTTTTTAATTTTCTGTAGTGTTGACACTAGAATCATAAAATCAAACTTATTGAAAGTGGACTTTCGTAGATTTTCAATATTGAACCTTAACCTTATAAAACAAAATTTCCATACAAAATCTAATTTATAAACTGTTTATAAAATAAAAATTTTCTTTGTAAATAAGGGCGTTAGTGTTTTTGTCTGATATACCGGAGGTGGTTAAGTTTGAATTCCACCTAAAGCAATGGTTAAGGAGCGCACAACAGACCCGACAGAGGTTAAGGTGTATTTCTTCGAATCAGATGTATATACATCACCCTTCCTAACCAACTAGGTATTCAGTAGAATTTTTAAAACATTTTTTGAAAAAAAAATTTTTGTTTATTTTACAAAAATATTAATGTATAGTTTCAAGATAACGTGCGAGTACTTTGAGTAAAAATTTGAAATGTATTTTGTTACAATAACAAAATACAAATAATATTTTAAATCAAAGCGCTATCGAGAAACAGTACCTAAATATATTTTGTGAAAATTTTTTTTCGAATATGTATTTAAAAAAATATGTTCACAGCAAATAAATTTGTTCTGGTATTACTATTATATAGAATTTGTTTAACGTATTCGTGTAAAAATGTTTTGCCAAAATTAATTTTTCTCCATTACATCTAAGGTTTGAGATATCATGTTCTAAAGTTTGAAAAAAAACGCCATTTTCAAGGTGACAGAATGTGCTTTTATTTGGGCATACAACAATTCATAAATAAAGTTTTCTTGGAGCTTTTATAAATTTCAAAAAGAGACATGGATAGCATTTTTTCTAACTTCAGGTCACGATATTTTAAATCCCAGATATGATGAAGCAAACTTGAAGTCAGATAAGGAGTTAGTGAGATTTAATAAAAGTATAAGTTTAATAAAAGTATAAGTATTTTAAACTTTGTCGGTGTGTCTTATAAATTGAATGTTCATCCATACTTGAGTTGGAGTCACACTTGGAAATTATCTTTTTTTCCAAATTGTAATTACATTTTTTAAAGAAATGGAATGTGAGAAAGTTCTTATTTCAATTTCATTACACTTTATGAAGTAAGATTGATTTTTAAATAAAATTTCATAAGAATATTTTATGATGTAAAAATTTTATTCTCTTAAATAATTTTGCTTAATAACAAAATGTTTTAAATATTAAATCTCATAATTTATTTATTTTTTTTTAAACCACAAAAAGTCTTTAATTTGTTTAAATTTAAAAGTTAAGTTTTCTGGCATTTTTCAAATTTCCTTAATACTTGTGACATGTTCTTAAAGGATCTTAGTCATAAACATTAACAAAAGGTTTAAAGAACAAATTTTAAAGCATAAAATTATTAAATTTATTTAAAATTGTACAATTTTCTTTGGATTAAACAATTTTTGATTTCCATAAGAGACAAGCAGAAAAGTTAACACAAGAAAAAAAGTTACAACAAAAAATATGCTAATTAAACATTAAACAAAATAAATATAAATTATTTGAAATACTTAAATAAACTTATAGTTGTTTACAACAATAAGTAACGAAATAAAATACCGGAAATTTTAGAAATATTTATAAAAATTTCTTAATTTATGCAATAATAAACAAATTTATTTATAAAATTTTACCTTTTAGGGATAGCAAATTTGTTATAAAATTATAAATAACAAAATCCTGTTTGCATGACTTTTTTTGTGTTATAAATTTAAATAAGTTTCACTAGAAAAAAAAAACTTTTTAATTTATTTTTTTTTGCTTTTGTCGTATTATGGCAGGTAGTTTGGTATTTATTTTTTTGTTTCATAAACTAAAATTAAGCTTTATTATTTATTTTATTATTTTTCCTTTAACATTTGCTAAGCAAAAAATAAACATTTTGAGAAAAAAATCCAACAAGAAGAAAACATCAACTTTAGTTTAGTCGAAAAGTTATAATCAAAAAGTGTAAAAATGAAGCACGTTTTCACCAAAGAATCAAAATCAAACTGACCGCAAAACTATTTAATTCTATACCTTAGGGGTCTCGAAGTTTACGTTTTTTTTCTTTTTGTTTTTTTGTATTTTTATTTTATTATTATTTCAGTTTTGTTGGTCGCTTGTACAACACAACTTAAGGAATTATACTTTTTTGCGTTTTTTTATGTAAAAACCAAAGTCTTTTTATAACTATGACAGAAGGGGGCCTGAACGTCAGGAGGTGACGTGTTTTTTATTATTATTGTTTAGTTGCACTCATTTCAATTTTGTGGCTTCTACTATTGGTAACAAATACATGCACACATACATATGTATATTCGAGAAAATAAAAATACACACTTATTTCAACTAAAGGACTTTGGGGTTTACGTTCAACAGGGTCTAAAAATTGACTCCGAACACAATAAAATAAAAATAGAAAAAAAATTATGGGAAAGTAAAAATACAAATACCATCAACATTAATAAATGAAAGTGAAAAACGAAATCTAGTTACCACTTTTTTTATGTATTTTTTGGTTTTTATTTTTATTTTTGTTTGGCCAACATTGCGACAGAGACGGTTTTTTTTCATTACACTCTTAAAAAAACAACAACAATAGTAACAAACAAAAAACAACAACAACTTCAAGAAAATCTAGAGTGAAAACCTACAAAAAAACGAAGTTGACCCCAATACCAAAACACAGAAATTCAAAACACTAAAAAAAACTATAGAATTCAACGATTGTACTACTTTCTTCACTTGACTGACTAGCTGCCTAGTTGGCGGTTGGGCTGTTAGTTCGTCGACTAATCATTTTACATGCCATATACATTCAACACAATACCTCTATATCACACACACACACACTCAACACTTTAATACACCTGTCTCACTCCTAAATGTATGTAAATAAACTCAAACAACGTAATCGCTTAATATGTAAATGCTCAACTCAACTGCTGCTGCTGCGGCTTTAGCTCCAGCTATTACTATTACCTGCCGTCTGATATTGAAATTTGTGCCTACTGAATTGTGACTTTATATTGAGCAATAATTGAATATGGCTTTTACCTAGGCCTTTCCCACTCTGTGGAAAATTTTCCTTTAATTCACATTAAAATTGTTATTAATATTTTTTTATATGAATTTTTAATAAAATATATTATTTTTTTTAAGATATTTATTAAGAGTTTTTTTGATTTGATTTTTTTCTTTTAAATATAAAATATTCGGAAATTCTTCTCTTAGATAGCAAATTTTCTCATTTTTTTAATATTTTTTAGAAAATTTGTGGAATTTTTTTCATATATAATTTTCGGGAAAGATTTCTTTTAAATAGAAATTTCGGGAATTTTCCTGTTTTATAGCAAATTTTCTCTTTTTCGATAAATTTCTCTTTAATAGAAAAATTTTTGGAAATTTCCCTTTTATAAAAATATTTCGAGATTTTTTTCTTTATAAAAAGTTTTCGAGAAAAATTTTGTCTTTTATAGAATGTTTTTATACAACTTGTTTTTTTATGGTATAACTTCTCCTTCATACTATATCCTTTCTTTTAGAATTATTGTATACATTTTCTATTTTAGAGATAATTATTGTAGAAATTTTCTCTTTTATAGAAAATGTAGGAAATTTCCTTTTGTGTAGAAATTTTTTTGGAAAATATTCTATTAAAAAAATCTCTTGTTCAGAAAATTGTCTCTTTGGGAAATATTCTCTTCTTTAGACATTTTTTATTGAATGTTCTCTTCTATAGAAAATTTAAAAATATGTTCTATTTTACAAAAAAATGTATCAAAAATTGTCTCTTTTATAGAAAATGTTCGGGAAATTATCTCATTTACAGAAAGTTTTTAAGAAATTTTTAAAAAATTTCCTTTTGGAAAATTTACTCTTTCATAGAATATTTTCGGAAAAAATTATACTTGTCCAGAAAATTGTCTCCTTTTCCCTTTTATTGAAAAATTTCCAAAAGTTCTCTTTTATAGAAAATTTTTAAAAATGTTATTTTTTATAGAAAATGTTCGAGAAGTGTTCTTTTTACAAAAAAAAAATATTTTATAGAAAATGTAAGAAATTTTCTCTTATTTAGAAAGTTTTTGGAAAATTTTCTATTTTTCTATTTTTAAAAATTTTCTCTTTTATAGAAAATTTTTTAAAATGTTATTTTTTATAGAAAATGTTCGAGAAGTGTTCTTTTTACAAAAAAAAAAAAAATATTTTATAGAAAATGTAAGAAATTTTCTCTTATTTAGAAAGTTTTTGGAAAATTTTCTATTAAAAAAAATTCTCTTGTCCAGAAAATTGTCTCTTTGGGAAATATTCTCTTCTTTAGACATTTTTTATTGAAAAGTTTCTAAAAATATGAAAAAAATCCATGCCTAATATATACGAAAAATGTCGTACATTGTATGAATCGTTCGTTGTTTCGCACCACGAAATTCTTTCGTAATATATACGAAATTGTACGAAATATTTTAGTATAATGCAAAATATTCTTAAAAAAAATTAATTTACATAAATTGAAAAAAGGGAATTTTGAATGAATATGCTAAAATTTACAAAATATTAATTTATTCAAACATTTTTGTTCATTTTAAAATAAATTTTCTAATTTTAGTTCAAAATTATTCTCCACACGAATTTTCAATTTTTTTATGAAAATAATTCGAGAATAATATTATACTTTTTCTTAAATTTTATAAAAATGTTGTAGTTTTATTTAATCATAATATAATTAATATCATTATGTTTATTTCCGCTAAAATTTAAGAAAAAAATATTACGAAAGGTTTTCGTAAAAATAGAAAAGGGTTTATTAAATAATATTTTTGTAAATATTACGAAAATAGAAGTTCGTAAAGTTAAGAATGGATTATTTTCAGTGTAGAAAATTGTCTCTTTTATAGAAAACGTTCGGGAAATTATCTCATTTACAGAAAGTCTTTAAGAAATTTGAAAAAAAATCCTTTTGGAAAATTTACTATTTCATAGAAAATTTTCGGAAAAAATTATACTTCATAAAAAAGTGAATTCCTTTATAGAAACTATAGAAAAAATTCGAGAAATTTTCTCTTATATTAAAAAAGAGGAGACATTTTTTCAAATAAGTTAAAGAGTTTCTTATCGTGCTTTCAGTCCCAATTTTTAGATAATTTCACTGTAATGTATTGATGGTGGGGAAGCTAGTTCCTATGCGCATTTCGCCGGTTGCTTAAGCCAGCTCATCAGGAAACCTTTCCCAATATTTTAGGAAAACTAGAAATGTCTTATGAACGAATTATTTTAAAGTCAATGGAAAAATATTCTTTTTCACAACTATTGTTACATTATCTCTATCATTTGTAGTGTAAATTCCTTTTCGAAACTATTACAAATACAAACGTACATATGTAGGTATATAAATGAATCAGATGCATATGTAGTAGTTTTTTTCTTCTATTTTTATAAAAGTGTATACATATTTTTACACATTTACTTGCTTTAGAAAAATAAATGGATTTTACCCTTAGAAAAAAACTAAAACAATGGCTTTTAAAGAAACATGGAAAATAAATTTCACTTTCATTTAGTGGATTTTCCACAATTCTTGATTTGTTTTCTTCGATTTTAGTAACACGAAATGTTGCATACTTTAAGGTTTTACACAAAAATAATCATAAACACTTTGACTCATTTCAAAATGACTTTAAGTGCAAGTGTAACATGAGGTCAAATATTTAACTTTTTAAATTGAAATAAACAAGAAAAATCTTAACAGTTAACAGGGTTCTATGTAAAATGAGTAAAAAAATGTTATAAACATTTTATTTTCAGAAATATTAAATGAGTTTTTAAGCATTTTTTTCTTAACATTGTTAAACTTTAACAAATGAACAAAGAATTATGTTTAAGTTGAATTTACTAGAAATTACTTAAATAAATATCCTTGTTAAGTAATTGTAAGAACAGCATAAATATTATACTTAAAGTGTTAATGAAAATGAGTTATAATTAATTCTAAGAGTATTATACTAAAATGTACTTATAAATTATAAATCTGCTTTGAGAAAGATTTTCTCTTTCCACTTGAGCTGCAACTACATATTTTACCACATTTAGACTTTAATTAATATTCCAAGCAAACAGTAGAAAAACAAACAAACGTTATTGCTACACCTTACAACTTACAGACAAATGAAGAGAGAAAATAAAACTTTAATATTTAATAACTTTTTAAACTTTTATGCAAGTTCTCACAAATACATACATTATATGACCCATAATAACTATGGAGTCTAAAAACCACAATAAACATTGTGTAGACATTTAAACAAAAACACATATAGATACAAACATACTTACTAATACACATAAGAATAGTATGTATTTATGTATATGCAACGTAACATTTGCCTGCTGCTGCTGACCACAATCTACAAAACCAAATAAAAATAAAACTTGGCATAAATCCATTAACACTCATTTAAAATGATGTTATAATGTAATTTACATATAAACACAAACTTAAATACAAACACCCATTCATACATACTAAGTTATGTATGTTTGTGTAAAAATTAATGTTTATGTGTTGGTGTTTGTGAATTCTAAATAAAATCTAAGTTAATGCCCAGAATGAAGTGTTTATATGTTTTTAACAAATATTTTTCAAACAAATACACACATATATTATATACACAAATATATGTATGTTTGCATCTGTGTGCGTGTGTGTTTAGAGCAATGCATTTATATTTGAAGTAGTTTATATATGTAAAACAAGTATTTATTTACATATTATGTACATGTTCTGAAACACATAAAACATTTCTATATTCAATCATACATATTTATTTAATTTAAATAAATATACAAATACATATTAATGTAGACATTTTCGTCAAATAGTGTTTTTTACTGGCAATTTGCATCTAGCTTCCGATAGCATTTTCCATTTATTTATCGATATTTAACAATTGCACTTACTATTTAAATGTACTATAAAATGTTATTTTAAAGTTTAATATTGTTTTAATTGATGTAATAAAATGTTTTAAAAACAGATTCAAAAACATGAAAAGAAACTTTAAATTTAAATTTATTGCAAAAGAAACAACTATTTATCTATCTATCTATCTATCTATCTATCTATCTATCTATCTATCTATCTATCTATCTATCTATCTATCTATCTATCTATCTATCTATCTATCTATCTATCTATCTATCTATCTATCTATCTATCTATCTATCTATCTATCTATCTAACTACTTATAAAATTCGTTTTTTTAGAACTATAAAGCCTCGCACATTTCCTTCAATTCTTGAGATAACATAGCTTTTAAGCTAAGTAATGGGCACATTACATACGCTTATTCGACATACATAACAATAATTACTGCTTAATCTTCAATTACAATGTTCGATACGCTTTTGCTATTAAAAGAGAATCTAAGAAGAAATATAAAAACCTAATTAGGAAATAAAAGTGCTTAACCTAAATAATGTTATTTTCTTTCCTTTCTACTACAAAAAATCTTAAAAATTAAAACATTTTCAATCACACTTAATAACTTCTGTCATGATTTATGTCCATTTTATGAGGAGGGTGTTGAAGCATTTACTCAAATAATAAATATACATAAAGAAAAAGGAAAAAAAAGCCAGACCTTCAATTATATTCAATTTGTATTAATTTGTAAAGGGAACACACAAAAACACTATAAACTCATTTTACCATAATTTACTTAAGCTGTTCCTGTTCCCCTCCTTTATTCATATAATATGTATAATAAATATGTGTAGGTCTAAATCTCAGTTCTCTGTAGAAAAAAAAGAACTAAAAACAAATCAATGTTAATTTGTCGTGCGTCCAAAATGTGTTGAACTCCTTAGTTGTTGTTTGTAGGTCATTTAAGTTCCGGTAACAATTTTCCCAGTGTGTGCTGTCCATATGTGCTGATTTTGTTTTTGTTTTATTATTTCTTTTTTATTTTCGCCATTTCCTTATACTGTAGGGGAATTTATTTGTGTTTTTTTTTTTTTTTTCAAGAAACCTACAAAAATTCACTGATAAATGTGGGTTACAACAGTTTATTTGACCAAAATAAAAAATATCCGTTTACCATCTAAGAACGAACTATTAGAAAAACCTTGGCCTAGTAAACTACTTGACAGAAATTTAAACGTTTACAAATACTTACTTCTTTTAAAGGTTTTTATACGAGTTTCTTAAAAAAAAACATTTCGAATTCTTAAGGTATTTGTTTGGTTACTTAAAGCTAAAACGAATTAGTGGTTTGATTTTTGTGACCCAGTTGTATCTTAGATATTTCTATTTACTGTAATTTGGTATTGATGACCTAAATTATTTTTGTGGTTTTCATTTAGATTGTTGCTTGATTTACAAATTGATCTATAGTAAGGCAAAGAAGAAGATGAAGTATGCAATAAGTATTTGTTGAAAAAAAAATGTATTTTGTTCATTGAATTTATAAAGTTAAGAAATATTAGGCAAAAAAAATGTTTTTAATTTTTTTTAACACTAGTTCACAATGTCCGAAATGAATTAAGAGACTTATTCCGTTAGTTCATAATTCTGGAACAAATGTCAAGAATATTAAGTTTTTTTATAGAAAAAACTCATCAAAAAAGCCTACCATGGTGGAACATATGACAGGCTACACCAGCGATTATTTTTTATTATTTTTTTAATAATAAAGAATTTCTTTTATTTCCTGAATTAAGGAATATTTTTACTTGCTGTTAACCAAAAAAAGAGGTTTTGTACATAACGGCTGATATATGGGCCTTACTTAGTTAGTTAGTAAGTTAGTTAGTTAGTTAGTTAGTTAGTTAGTTAGTTAGTTAGTTAGTTAGTTAGTTAGTTAGTTAGTCAGTTTGTTAGTTAGTTAGTTAGTTAGTTAGTTAGTTAGTTAGTTAGTTAGTTAGTTAGTTAGCTAGTTAGTTGGTTACTTAGTTGGTTAGTTAGTTAGTTAGTTTGCTAGTTAGTTAGTTAGTTAGTTAGTTAGTTAGTTAGTTAGTTAGTTAGTTACTTAATTAATTAATTAATTAATTAATTAATTACTTACTTACTTACTTACTTACTTACTTACTTACTTACTTACTTACTTACTTACTTACTTACTTACTTACTTACTTACTTACTTACTTACTTACTTACTTACTTACTTACTTACTTACTTACTTACTTACTTACTTACTTACTTACTTACTTACTTACTTACTTACTTACTTACTTACTTACTTACTTACTTACTTACTTACTTACTTACTTACTTACTTACTTACTTACTTAATTAGTTAGTTAGTTAGTTAGTTAGTTAGTTAGTTAGTTAGTTAGTTAGTTAGTTAGTTAGTTAGTTAGTTAGTTAGTTAGTTAGTTAGTTAGTTAGTTAGTTAGTTTATCAGATTTATTATTTCCTATTTCCTTTTTCATGGCTCCTTTTGCAAGATATTCTATTGATTGGCATGATACTCTTCCAAAAACTAACAACTCATGACTCATGCTGGAAATGATTACATTACCTTAATTACAATTTACCAAAATTTAAAAATGTTTTTAATTTAATAAAATCTAATCTAAATCCTAATAAGCCAAACTCATTCGCTCCTTCTAAGAATTTCTTTATAAATTACCTTCCATTACATATACTCTACCTACGTATGTATATGTGTATGTACTTAATTTACTTCCTCTTATCTTATTTTGCTAACCACAAAATCAAATAAATAATTAGCATTTTATATACAAAATACCCTTAGATTTCTAAACCAAGTATTTTTCCATGCATTTCTAGATGTAATTTTTCAATAGTTAAATTTTCAAAATGAATCTAGATCAATGGCATTCAAATGGTTGAAAAGGTCATTCAATTGTAACAATGCATTGTTGTTAAATAAATGAAAAAGTAGATATTTTTCTGTGTGGTAAAAATGTATGAGCAACTACTGAAAAAAAAAACTTTGCAACATTTAATTTTCTTGAACAATATTTAAATGTATGGTATACTCATCATGATGAGGATGTGATGTTGATGATGATACACCACTAACACCACCCATATTTAAGAAACTATTAAACATTAAATGAAAAATAGAAATAGAACAAAAAAGTAAACTGGAAAACAAAATGAAACGAATAGTAATAAAATAGAGAAAGACAAGAACATTGAAGAGGAAATGAAAATGGAACCAAAGATTAATTGAGCAAAACATGCAAATAGAAAATGTTTGGGAAAAAAATCAGAAATAAAGATAAAATACTATTTAAATGATTGCTGGCTGCTGATACACACACTACTCCTTAGAGATTTACAACTGTTATATACAAAAACACACATTCGCATATTAAGAGTATTACTAATACTGTTATATGTTTGTATATATATACAATAAAAAAACAAATATAATTACTCAAATATTCACAGTTGCACGTATTTATAAGTACCCGACAGAGCTGGAGTGAAATGAGCAAAACGTTAGATTACTAGGAATGTATTAAGTAATTTGTAATCCTTCTTTATAAATTTCAAAACATATTCCAAAAAATGCTCATTTAGCGGAAAACTATCACTTTTAGAGTCCTAAACAAAACTACCGGTTTTATTGTCACATGAGTATGAGTGAACATTTATCTATTTCTGTGCGGTTGTTGGAAAGTTCAAACCTGATGAAGGCAATTACATTTTCACGTCATCGCTTGTCAACTCACAACCACTTTTATGCACATGAGAATTACTACTAAAACACACACTGTTCATTTGAGAAACTGTTGACAGAGACAAGAAGAGAAGAGCTTAGAAAAGTAAACATACATACACATAGATATATGTGTGTACAATGTAGATAGTTGATAAAACATAATAAAATGTGAATGAATAGTAAACTTACAGGACAATTGTTTTATCTTAAAAAAAAAAAGATTAAACAAGACTACAATTGCAGGATGTTGCAACATTTAACATATGCTTCTCGAAAATAATTGTTGAAGATCTATGTTCCGAAAATATCTGGGGTCTTCAGAGAATGTATTTTAGCAAATAATATATTCCGCTATCTATAGGATTATATTAAAGAAATTACAAAAGAACCTTGTAAACAAAGCCTTTTCATTTAACAAAAAAAACTTCTTTGAATTAATAATCAAATTAGTTCTAAAAATAAAAACAAATTAAAAAAAAATTATTGAAACCCCAAAAAAATATGAGAGATAATATAAATAACAAAATTTCAGTGTTCAACAAATTGATTGGACTGGGCGAAGAAGTGTCAGCAAATCCCTTCTATACGGTGCCACAAAACTCAAAAACCAATATCGAACCGAAATTGGATTTATATAAAACCGAAGAAACTTTGGAAAATTCTACGAATAATTTCAAACAAACCATTTGCAAATGTCCACATTGTGAAAATATGGCAAAAAATTTCCTCTACCTAGAAAGTCTTATACGAACCAACTATAATGCCAGCAATAACTGTAATGTTTGTAACTCTTCCCTGCAATATCTGCAGTATGTAAATAAGAGTATCATGAAAATATTTGGTAATTTTGATTCTATAGTAGAAGCAGCTAAAGCATTTGGACTCAACAATATTAAATCGAAAACAAAACTGGCCAAATTAAGTACTAAACATGCTAAAAGACTTACAAAGTCTAATCACCTAAGTCTTAAAGCACAGAAAGTTGCAGCAACTGCAAAACATCATCATCATCATGTAAAGAAAATGCCATCAAATGTTTTAAATTCGAGCAAAAAGATTCAAGGTAGTTTTATCAAAAATCCAATTGCTAGTTCGAAAAAAACCAATAAAAAGAAATCGAAATTTAAGAAAGATGCAAGTAATCATAGTGCGGTTAAAACATCTATCGATGGTACAATTACGAAGGCTGTAAAAGGGAAGAGGATTAAAGTTTTAAAGAGTAAAACGAGAAATCTATTGCATAAATTTAAAACAAAGAAAAATGTTTAAATGTTAATTCCATTTTTGAAATTTTGAAAATTATTTTGGTTATTAAAAACGATTTCGATTAAAAAATTTTAATTTTTATAAAGTTGTTAATCTAATGTTAACTATAGACTTGACTAGACTATAGACTAGACTATAGACTAGACTATAGACTAGACTATAGACTAGACTATAGACTAGACTATAGACTAGACTATAGACTAGACTATAGACTAGACTATAGACTAGACTATAGACTAGACTATAGACTAGACTATAGACTAGACTATAGACTAGACTATAGACTAGACTATAGACTAGACTATAGACTAGACTATAGACTAGACTATAGACTAGACTATAGACTAGACTATAGACTAGACTATAGACTAGACTATAGACTAGACTATAGACTAGACTATAGACTAGACTATAGACTAGACTATAGACTAGACTATAGACTAGACTATAGACTAGACTATAGACTAGACTATAGACTAGACTATAGACTAGACTATAGACTAGACTATAGACTAGACTATAGACTAGACTATAGACTAGACTATAGACTAGACTATAGACTAGACTATAGACTAGACTATAGACTAGACTATAGACTAGACTATAGACTAGACTATAGACTAGACTATAGACTAGACTATAGACTAGACTATAGACTAGACTATAGACTAGACTATAGACTAGACTATAGACTAGACTATAGACTAGACTATAGACTAGACTATAGACTAGACTATAGACTAGACTATAGACTAGACTATAGACTAGACTATAGACTAGACTATAGACTAGACTATAGGCTAGACTATAGACTAGACTATAGACTAGACTATAGACTAGACTATAGACTAGACTATAGACTAGACTATAGACTAGACTATAGACTAGACTATAGACTAGACTATAGACTAGACTATAGACTAGACTATAGACTAGACTATAGACTAGACTATAGACTAGACTATAGACTAGACTATAGACTAGACTATAGACTAGACTATAGACTAGACTATAGACTAGACTATAGACTAGACTATAGACTAGACTATAGACTAGACTATAGACTAGACTATAGACTAGACTATAGACTAGACTATAGACTAGACTATAGACTAGACTATAGACTAGACTATAGACTAGACTATAGACTAGACTATAGACTAGACTATAGACTAGACTATAGACTAGACTATAGACTAGACTATAGACTAGACTATAGACTAGACTATAGACTAGACTATAGACTAGACTATAGACTAGACTATAGACTAGACTATAGACTAGACTATAGACTAGACTATAGACTAGACTATAGACTAGACCATAGACTAGACTATAGACTAGACTATAGACTAGACTTTAGACTAAATTATAGACCATATACTATAATTATAGACTATATATATATACCTATATACTATAAACTTGATTAGACTATAGACAAGATTATAGACTACTAAACGATAACGTTAGAGTAAAAAGGAAAAACATCAAATTGAAAATACTTTCTACCATTGGTAGGCAAAGGAACATATAATCATATAAGATAGTTTTAAGCAAAAACAGTTTTATGGTCTTAAAAAATTACGACAATGTTCAATATTACAATATTTACAACATATTTTTAAAACGTCTTTTGTTATATAGGGCTATGTTATACTTGAAAATTTAAGATACATGTAACACCCTTTTAGGGTTTTTAAATACAAAAATATATATACAACAATGTTGTTATGTTTTCAATTTCCTTTTTTAATTAAAAACAACCACTTACAAACAACCTGTTGATGCTTATTTGTTAAACAAAAAACAACTTCAAATACATAAATGTCAATCTCAAGGTAGATTAAGAAGGTATACTCATCAGCACAGCTGATTATCAGCTGCTTAAGGCCAATTTGTCAAAATGTTTGTTTACGTTACTATGGAAAATTTTGAAATTATTTGAATTTGAAAAATCTTTCAAAATAATTGTGAAATATTGTAAAAAATAAATTTAAGTTTTATATTTTTTATTAATTCAATTAAATTAATTTAAAATAATGAAGATTGGAGAATAATAATATTGTGTGTGACTTCAATGTGGCACTCATTGCTTTTATGTACCCGGAGTTAAGACTTAACGTGACCTATGTTTGTGTGACAAACATAGCACGCATGCAATTTACCTACTTTTATCTGTTCTAGTTTGGCGATGATAATTTTAAATTAAAGAGCATCCCAGGAACTGGTTCTGTAAAATCTATATAGAAGCGACCTTTGTATAAACCACCAATTTAATCAACGAAGTTCGATACCTCTGTAAAAGTTTTAGGGACGCTTGATAACAGATGCACTCACATTCTTACCTACAGTTTTAGAATTACTTTAGACTTGTTATGCAGATGAAGCTAATTCAGAGAAATTATGGAAAAATTATCAATCTGTTATGCTTTATCTGAAATTGTTACTTACATTTATCTAAAAAATCATGACTTGATGTTAAAATGCATTAACAACCACAAAAGCTGAACGCTAAATTTTACGATATTCAATATTCCGGACACTTATTTACGTAAACATGGATGCGAATAAAGACATTTCTTATTCTTTCAGTTCTTATTTTAAATTTTTAAAACAAAAATCGCAAATTTCTGTTGTGTTTATTTACTGTTTTTCTATTCCACACACACATTTTTTGACAGTTTGGCCTATTTTACAATAACAAAATGCCTGTTGTTTTTGTATTATTGTATTTGTTGTAGCGACGAGACTACCTTGCTAAATATACCATGGTCAATCTAAACATAAACTTTTTGTTAAAAAAAATGATAAATAAATCTAGGTAAATTAAATTTTCTGTGACATTTAAGAAAAATTCACTTTTACAAAAAAAAAATAATTCAATATAAAACTAGACGCATTTAGTGCTATTCTTACGCTATATAAATCCTTAACTGTCTAAAGATATAAAAAATAAAACAGGATAAAAAGGATACAAAAAACCAAAATCACTTTAAATCCCAATATTAAATTGGGTTTTTTGTGTTGGTCGCCACTATAGACGAATGCCAAAATTGGTAAGTTTTCTAAACAAAGATTCTTTTGCTAGGTTTCAAAACGTTTTTTTTTTTTTTGTCTGACAGACAAATATTAAATAAATTTTTATTAATTTTATTTTTTTCTATTAAGCTGACAGTTATTGTCACATAAGCCGCTTAACTTGCAACAATAACAAACATTTTTGAACGCCTTGATTTTGCTCTTAATATTTTTTACGCACAAAGAGATTAAAGCTCAACCATAAAAGGAAAAAAACAGAGAAAAGAAACCAAATTATCGAAGAATATTAAACGTTTAACAACAATTGTCAAGGATTCAAAGATTTTGTTTTTCTGCAGAAATAACATTTGTGTAAGCGTGTTACTCACTTAAACGACAATAAACGTCGACTAATTTAGCGTAATGGCCGAAGAGGAGAAAAAGAAGGAAAAGGTGGACGAAAGGCTGGAATTCTTATGGAATTACATAATGAAGACTATGCGGCTTAAGCAAGAAAAATGGACTAAAATGTTAGCTACCAGTGAGTACAAGGTAAATTATAAATAATTTCTTGTTGCTATTACAGTAAAAATAATGATAATAAACAAACAGATGAAAGAAATGTAACAAGAAAATTACAATTGACCCTTAGAAAAAAAAATCTATTAACAAAAACATTTTATAATTTTATTTGTCCTTTGTAAAGGTTTTTGTTTATTTGGGGTTTTTGAAATGAAAATGATATAATAGGTATTGGACAAAAAAAAATAAGTATTCTTTAGATTTTGTTTAGTTTTCTTTAGAATTTTAAAATATGTTATTTTTTAAAGGAAAAAAAGGATACAAAGTGTTTGGCAATAGATAATCGTAGGTTGAGTGATTTGAATATTTTATAGATTTAGATGAACTTTTGATAATTTTAAAGGCAGTATGTGACAAAGTTTTAGAGAAAATTGTTAAAGTTTTACAAACTTCTACATAGTTGTAGATGTTGTATAAAACTAAAAATGAGGGCTAGGGTCAAATGAGGCCAATCACTATAAAAATTAGTAGTGTCATTTATTGTTTAATAGAATATTTAACGTAATTATGAGCCTAAAAGCCCGATTCGGGAGGCACGGTTCTATGGGGGACTGATTTGAACCATTTTCTATAGCGTTCGTCCTTGAACCAAAAAAAGAGTATTTCCCAAATTTCATCAAATTATCTTAAAAATTGTGACCAGTAGCGTGCGCACAAGGTTGGCATTGACACACAGACAGAGAGACATACAGACGGACAGACGGACATATTTTTGGGTGTTGCAATCAGCACAAACGTATAAAACCCTACCCCACTACAGTGGTGTAGAAAGTTCAATATTTCATAACTAACTAACTAACTAACTAACTAGCTAGCTAGCTAACTAACTAACTATCTAAGTAAAAAAACTAACTAAACAACTAACTAAATAACTTGCTCTAAGCTTAAACTTAAGTTGTTCCAAAACAATCAAAATCGGAACGTTTAAGTACGAAATATTTAATTTAAGCTTGTTTTGGGTTTAAATTTTTTAATTTAGTACGAAAAGAGTTGAAAAAGGATTCAAGTATACAATATATATAGTGTATAAATTCTGTAATTTTAATTTTATATATTGGCGCAATTTTTTGAAGATGTTAAAACATTTAACACAAAAATGCAACTACTTTGCTTTATCTCTTTTTTTCCAAATGAAGATTTCTTTCACAAGCCTAACAAAAATTTGATTTCATATTTAGTTTCCTTTAATATTTTCCATTTTCTTTTAAAAAGAAAAGCCTTAAAAACTAGTTGTTTTTTATTTGTATTTCTTTTGTTGTGCAACTTAATGTAAACTTTGCTTTTTGTGCTAATTTTGCAGCCACTTTAAGTCACTTTTTATAAATAGGACTTTCTATTTATTTTGTTCATACTTTGTTAACTTTTTTTCTTTTTATATAAATTTGACTTTACGTCACTTTTTTTGGACATAACAAAAATATAAAAAGTTTGGGGCTAGGACACTGAAAAACATACTACAGACAACAAAAATACAAAATTTATTTTAACCACAAAAACAAGATATAATCCTACGTTCTTGCCCGATTGTTAAAGTTCAAAGCAGAAAAAACTGGGTGTTGATATATTCCTTAATCTTTTATAAAAATATTTCGTTATATATAAATATATTAATTTTTTCCACTTTAGCAAATTTCGGAAAAATTGTTTTGCTGTACATAATGTCTAAAGCTAACAAAGCCTATGCTTTAGTTTAAACGCCATCTCTGAACTAAAAACGAACATTTAACATTTTTGCTGATTTAAAGTAGTTTTTTTTTGATATTGTTCTTTTTATTTATTTGTTTAAACATTTTGTTTTATTTATTTTTTGAACGCACCATAACGTTTTTTTAGTCACTAGTCAGTCCGTCTGACAGTTAGTCACATTTCATAATGTTACTTCCCCCTTTTTATGATTATTGTCTCCAATTTTTTTTCTTTCTGGCATATTTTAACAAAATACCTTTGAATATGAAAAATATAACAAACAACAAATAAAAAAAATAAAAAAAAATACTGAATGAAAAATTTGCATAATAACAACTTTGTCGTTTTAAATGTTGTGCTGTTTATTTGTTAAAAAATGTATATATTTTTATTTCTCACACACACACACTTCTAACAACAACAATAAAAAGGACACTAAACAAAAAAATATAAAACAGAAAATAGCCCTTTTTATGTTTTTGGGGAGAGAATAACAACAAAAACTTTATTGTAAACACAAGAACTCATTTCTCCTTCTCTACTCCTTTTCAATTTTAATGTTGGTCCATTTCAGTTTTTACATATTTTGCTGTTGTTGTTGCTGCTTTGTTTGTCTCCAGTCTCTGTTTATTTCTATTTTTTTTTTAATTTGTGTCAAATTTAACTGCAGGCTTTCTAATTGTCTTTCCGTGTGATTTTTGCTAAGTTATTGTTGTTGTTCATTTCACAGTTATGTTTTGTTGTTGGTATTTTTTCTTTCTTCCTTTAAATGTATAAATTGTAAAATTTATCTACCACCACAATATGAATGAGAAGGAAAGGGGTTTGTCAAACCATTTTGAGCATGCATCCCCGTATCCACCTCATTTTTTGTATTGGTCTTGGTCAAACATTTTTTTCTCTTAACTGTTAGTTAATTTTGTTTGAATTTTATTTAACTGCAGGCCATTTGGCGGCCTTAATTATAATTTTATTTATGACGTTTTTTCTTCATTTGTTGTTATTTAGTTAGGGTTTTGTGTGCGATCGCAAAAAAAGTGTTAATGGCGAAAAAGAAAAAAATACAAATGTATTATTTTTTATAAGTTGGTTTTTTATACTCTCCCCCAGATTAAATTCTCTTTAATTGAAAACTTAAATGACCTTCAGTTGCTGTTGACATTATGGTAATCGGTGCTGCCAAATAAATTTCTTTACAAAAGTTGTTTAACACTGGAAGTGATTTATTATTAAATTTCAGCGAAGCCCGACTACCTTTAGCTTACAAATAGTTCAGTTCTAGTTCAGTTCTGGTTCAGTTCTAGTTCTAGTTCAGTTCTAATTCATTTCTAGTTCAGTTCTAGTTCAGTTCTAGTTCAGCCCTAGTTCAGCTTTTGTTCAGTTCTCTTTCCATAATTGCCCCATATAAAGTCCATTTAAGAAAATTAATTTACCGCTTAAAACTGTAGCGATTAAATTCGACATAAACGATTTTAATAGGAACCAAACTCCCTTTAGAAAATTTTATGAGGATCGGTCCCTAATTAGCCTTAACCCCCCGTATAAGGCAACGTACATACATATGTACTTATATCCCCATGTTGATGGTGGTTTTAATAGATTCGGAAGTGATAAATTTATTAGACACCAAGAATTTCTCTATTGTTTATAAATATTTGCAAACCTATGCATTATTAAATGCCAATTTAAAATGGTTTCAAAAAACACATACAATAATTATCAACCAATCTTGAATCCGAAATGGATAATAAAAATCTAAAAAACATTTGTGTCCAATAACTAGTCATGTACTGCCGTTTTAATAACGATACGTTTATACGAAAAATATAAACAAGCAAAACAACCTGTATAAAGAAATCTAGCAGTAAACACTACAATAAAACGCAGCCATATTGACTCCCACTCCATAATCCTCACACTTTCGAATAACATCTGTTTCATTATACAATTTAACAAACAACAATATGAACAAATTTAAATATTGCAATGTTAGGAATCCAGTTACATGGCAGCAGTTCACATTCATATATAAAACGGGAATGGATGTGCTATTGCTAAGTATGTTTACTGCCAAATTTACTTGGAAATAAAAAATCCCCCAAAAAAATTAAATATTTTCGTTGTAAGAGAACATGTCGTTCTCCCCATTGGACTAGCGATTGCAATGTGACTCTCTTGAACAAATTAAACAAAACAAGGTGGTCAGACAGAATTTTACAAAAAAAAATATACGTATATTGGCAGAAATAGTTTCAGTAGAACGATGTATGAGAAAAGAATACGTTACCATAGTTTAGGATGCATTAAATACGCAGCTGAATGCCTGCATATCCTGCGTATGCATAACACAGTTGCGGAAATGATGTGGTTTAACATGTTGGCGGTTTGTTGTAACATTGTTATCTTTAAGGGTACACATTTGTAACCAAGTGGATTTGTAGGAAAAGCAGTTAACTAGGACTGAAGTAGAACTGAACTAGAACTGAACTAGAACTGAACTAGAACTGAACTAGAACTGAACTAGAACTGAACTAGAACTGAACTAGAACTGAACTAGAAC
>NC_060952.1:5976437-5979317 GCF_022045245.1 Lucilia cuprina | reverse complement strand
TATAGTCTAGTCTATAGTCTAGTCTATAGTCTAGTCTATAGTCTAGTCTATAGTCTAGTCTATAGTCTAGTCTATAGTCTAGTCTATAGTCTAGTCAAGTCTATAGTTAACATTAGATTAACAACTTTATAAAAATTAAAATTTTTTAATCGAAATCGTTTTTAATAACCAAAATAATTTTCAAAATTTCAAAAATGGAATTAACATTTAAACATTTTTCTTTGTTTTAAATTTATGCAATAGATTTCTCGTTTTACTCTTTAAAACTTTAATCCTCTTCCCTTTTACAGCCTTCGTAATTGTACCATCGATAGATGTTTTAACCGCACTATGATTACTTGCATCTTTCTTAAATTTCGATTTCTTTTTATTGGTTTTTTTCGAACTAGCAATTGGATTTTTGATAAAACTACCTTGAATCTTTTTGCTCGAATTTAAAACATTTGATGGCATTTTCTTTACATGATGATGATGATGTTTTGCAGTTGCTGCAACTTTCTGTGCTTTAAGACTTAGGTGATTAGACTTTGTAAGTCTTTTAGCATGTTTAGTACTTAATTTGGCCAGTTTTGTTTTCGATTTAATATTGTTGAGTCCAAATGCTTTAGCTGCTTCTACTATAGAATCAAAATTACCAAATATTTTCATGATACTCTTATTTACATACTGCAGATATTGCAGGGAAGAGTTACAAACATTACAGTTATTGCTGGCATTATAGTTGGTTCGTATAAGACTTTCTAGGTAGAGGAAATTTTTTGCCATATTTTCACAATGTGGACATTTGCAAATGGTTTGTTTGAAATTATTCGTAGAATTTTCCAAAGTTTCTTCGGTTTTATATAAATCCAATTTCGGTTCGATATTGGTTTTTGAGTTTTGTGGCACCGTATAGAAGGGATTTGCTGACACTTCTTCGCCCAGTCCAATCAATTTGTTGAACACTGAAATTTTGTTATTTATATTATCTCTCATATTTTTTTGGGGTTTCAATAATTTTTTTTTAATTTGTTTTTATTTTTAGAACTAATTTGATTATTAATTCAAAGAAGTTTTTTTTGTTAAATGAAAAGGCTTTGTTTACAAGGTTCTTTTGTAATTTCTTTAATATAATCCTATAGATAGCGGAATATATTATTTGCTAAAATACATTCTCTGAAGACCCCAGATATTTTCGGAACATAGATCTTCAACAATTATTTTCGAGAAGCATATGTTAAATGTTGCAACATCCTGCAATTGTAGTCTTGTTTAATCTTTTTTTTTTTAAGATAAAACAATTGTCCTGTAAGTTTACTATTCATTCACATTTTATTATGTTTTATCAACTATCTACATTGTACACACATATATCTATGTGTATGTATGTTTACTTTTCTAAGCTCTTCTCTTCTTGTCTCTGTCAACAGTTTCTCAAATGAACAGTGTGTGTTTTAGTAGTAATTCTCATGTGCATAAAAGTGGTTGTGAGTTGACAAGCGATGACGTGAAAATGTAATTGCCTTCATCAGGTTTGAACTTTCCAACAACCGCACAGAAATAGATAAATGTTCACTCATACTCATGTGACAATAAAACCGGTAGTTTTGTTTAGGACTCTAAAAGTGATAGTTTTCCGCTAAATGAGCATTTTTTGGAATATGTTTTGAAATTTATAAAGAAGGATTACAAATTACTTAATACATTCCTAGTAATCTAACGTTTTGCTCATTTCACTCCAGCTCTGTCGGGTACTTATAAATACGTGCAACTGTGAATATTTGAGTAATTATATTTGTTTTTTTATTGTATATATATACAAACATATAACAGTATTAGTAATACTCTTAATATGCGAATGTGTGTTTTTGTATATAACAGTTGTAAATCTCTAAGGAGTAGTGTGTGTATCAGCAGCCAGCAATCATTTAAATAGTATTTTATCTTTATTTCTGATTTTTTTCCCAAACATTTTCTATTTGCATGTTTTGCTCAATTAATCTTTGGTTCCATTTTCATTTCCTCTTCAATGTTCTTGTCTTTCTCTATTTTATTACTATTCGTTTCATTTTGTTTTCCAGTTTACTTTTTTGTTCTATTTCTATTTTTCATTTAATGTTTAATAGTTTCTTAAATATGGGTGGTGTTAGTGGTGTATCATCATCAACATCACATCCTCATCATGATGAGTATACCATACATTTAAATATTGTTCAAGAAAATTAAATGTTGCAAAGTTTTTTTTTTCAGTAGTTGCTCATACATTTTTACCACACAGAAAAATATCTACTTTTTCATTTATTTAACAACAATGCATTGTTACAATTGAATGACCTTTTCAACCATTTGAATGCCATTGATCTAGATTCATTTTGAAAATTTAACTATTGAAAAATTACATCTAGAAATGCATGGAAAAATACTTGGTTTAGAAATCTAAGGGTATTTTGTATATAAAATGCTAATTATTTATTTGATTTTGTGGTTAGCAAAATAAGATAAGAGGAAGTAAATTAAGTACATACACATATACATACGTAGGTAGAGTATATGTAATGGAAGGTAATTTATAAAGAAATTCTTAGAAGGAGCGAATGAGTTTGGCTTATTAGGATTTAGATTAGATTTTATTAAATTAAAAACATTTTTAAATTTTGGTAAATTGTAATTAAGGTAATGTAATCATTTCCAGCATGAGTCATGAGTTGTTAGTTTTTGGAAGAGTATCATGCCAATCAATAGAATATCTTGCAAAAGGAGCCATGAAAAAGGAAATAGGAAATAATAAATCTGATAAACTAACTAACTAACTAACTAACTAACTAACTAACTAACTAACTAACTAACTAACTAACTAACTAACTAACTAACTAACTAACTAACTAACTAACTAACTAACTA
>NC_060952.1:5911605-5976337 GCF_022045245.1 Lucilia cuprina | reverse complement strand
ACTAGAACTGAACTAGAACTGAACTAGAACTGAACTAGAACTGAACTAGAACTGAACTAGAACTGAACTAGAACTGAACTAGAACTCAACTAGAACTAAACTAGAACTTAACTAGTTCACATCTAAAGTATTAGTTATTCGTTTTCTGCTCAATCCTTTGGTCGTTCTCTCCTTCGTATGTTATACATACAATTCGTTTGCTTCTCAGTTACCTAGTTTTAAATTTCCTACCGGTTTCTACTGCGTCAACATCCTACTCACCAAGGATTAAATAGTGTTCGTTTTGTTGCTATTCATGTTAAAGTTGTTATTATTGATGTTGTAGTTGTTGCTGCAACATTAGTGTGTATGTTTTAGGTTAAAAAGGTTTCATAATAATGTCGAATGTATATTTTTGCTTCTAACTTATACTTTGTAAGTGTTTCGAGCACCATATTATAAAATTTTGGAACCAACTAAATAACAAATTGAATTTATGCATTATGTAGTATGTTTTTATGTACATATTTGAGTGTGTGTGTGTTGCACTAACTACAACAAGAGGAAAAAATGTATATAACAACATGTGTAACACTTTCATTCTTGTGTAAAATTTACTGGGTAAAATGCATAATTGGCGATTTTCTCGTAACTAAACTGGTAAACATTTTGTTTTGTTTTCTCGTTATTGTCGATGTTTTTTTGTTTTCGTTATGGTGGCTTTATACCACTTTTTAAATAGAAATTGTAAATTTTTTGTTTAAAGTTTTTTTTGTTGTTGCTTACATAACCACGATCTAATGCCAAATTTTACATATATACATATTTATTAATGTGTATGACTGAGTGATTTTATATGTATTGTATTGCGATAATGTTGCATTTTTCTAATTTTCCTGCTCACTGCAATTGCAGGCATATAGTATTTTTTTGCATACACGTCCTGTAATATTTATGTATAATTTGGTGTCGGGTTTGGTTGGTGTAGTTGTACTTTATTCATATTTTAGTTTGTGTTTTTTTTTTCTTACGTTCTGTATTCGTAATCACAAAATTTTATTCAACTTTCATATGGGGTTGTTTGTATGTGTATATATTTAAATTTTGTGTGTAGAATACAGTGTGTACAGGGCATCTATTTTAATAAATATTAGTTTAGTTTTTCCCAAAAATAAAGATTTTCAGTTAAACTTTCTTTAAAAGGAATGTTTTAGTAAACTTTCTAAATAATTTCTTTTTCAAAATTTAGAAAAAAAGATTTTATACTATTTTTATATATTTTTTTGTATGAAAAAGCTTTTTTAAAGAACTTTTTGAGAAAGCTTTTTTGACAAAAAGCTTTTAAGCAAAAAATTTCAAACAATATTTATGATGTTTTGAACTACACTGTTTCTTTTTTAATGAACTTTTTTAGAAAGCTTTTTCGACTAAAAGCTTTTAAGCAAACAAATTCAAACAATACTTATCAAAATTTATCAAGTTTTGAACTATACAAACATTACTTCTTACCACTGTTTATGTAAAATACTTAATAACCTCCTCTTGTATGGAGAATAAGGCCACAAGGATTAGCTAAATGTTGCACTAGACACACATTTACAAACATTTTCATTATTTTCCATTCCACAAATATGCTACATACAGACTCTATTGTATAACATCTACATATGGATCAATATTTGGTAAGCTGGATCAAATGATAAAAAATCCTTCTTAAACGTTTTTAAATGATATTGTAAAGATCTTTGAGGGTCATATGATAAGGAAATTGTAAATTTATATTTAAGATATATAAAAGATCATAAAATCTTTAAAAAGACCTTTTTATCGTATCATCCAGCTCACCAAATATTGATATCACTACATACATTTTCAGAAATGATACCTATGAATGAACGTATCAGCAACTTATTTTTGGTCCCACCCTAATATACACACATATTAAATGTATGTATGTAATATTTGGTGGCATTATTATGACCCTTAACTTCAGTTCCAGTTTTATACAAATGTTTAGCATGTTGTAATGGCAACAAAAAAAAATAATATTCAAAAATAGTAAAATGAAAAAAAAATACAAAATTCATACTTATAACAACCGAAATATTTAATGTTTTTGCGTAAATTTTACATGCGTCACAAAATCTGTTAAATAAATGGACAGACGACGCATTGTTAGCTGTTCGGTTGGCTGTTGGAGGTTTTGTTAGTGTGGGTCCTTCGGTCATACGGAAGGACCTTGATGTTAAGGTAATGGTGTGATGCTTTATTACCGTCTGCTATGTCAGCTTTTTTCTTTTTGTTGTTGTTGTTGTGTTGCTGAAAGCCAAATTCACTCATTCATTTATGGGTTTTTATTTCCACTTATTCAGTCATTGTTCGCAAACAACACAAAATGCTATTTTGTTCTGTTTAATTTTGTTATTACTTGTTATAAAATATTTCCCATTATGTGACATTAACTTACAAAGTAAGAGTTATCACCCACTCAACAGTAAAACAAAAACAAAAACTTCAATAGAATAAAATGAATGTATTAAGTTGTTGTTTTCTCTCGTTTATTTAACATGTTATTGTTTTTTTTTTTTTTGTAAATTTGTTTTTCATGAAAATTGTTGGCTAAAGGGTTTACATAACATTAAACAACAATTAAAAACGGCCAGAATACGTACACGGGTATTTAAGCCATAAAATATGACTTTGAGCTACAAATCGTGACAACTTTGTTAACATAAACATTTTTAATTAACTCTTTCTTAAAAGAAAATACAAAAATATTCTGCAGGTCATGAATATTAATATCTATAAAAATAACTTTTTATATTTTATACATAATTTGTTGTACAATTTTATATGGAAATTAATCAATGTCTTATTTTGCTATAGATATAAAAGTCCATCTTCTAGAGAAACTGGAAGAGATGATAATCAGTGATCACTTTCAACTCCCATAAATATTATTTGTTTGAATGAAAATATAAATCTCTATTTTATAGCGAACCTTGGTGCGCTAGGACATCATAGATGGTAATCTGTGATAACTTTTATTTCCCATTTTTGTACCCTACATCATTGTCATTAGTTATTGCGTTAAGAATTTCTGCAATATAAGTTATGTATATATTATCGATTCTTCTAAATAACGGAGTCGATTGAGTCAATTCCTTCTGTCATAAGATCCAGATATCTTCAGGATATACATAAGTCTTTAATAATTTTATCACACACGGTTGCAAGAACTTTCCTAGTTAGTTAGTTAGTTAGTAAGTTTGAAAGTAAGAAATACCCCTAGGCCCCTATCGGGCCTGTTGTGAGCTCCTTAACCAGTGCCACGATTGGGAATCGAACCCACCGCCTCCGGTCTACCAGACTAAAACACTAACCTACCGGAGGCCTATTTAATACATACAAACATCGACCAATAAATAGCGGAGATATGAGCAAAAGTCAATATCTGTATATATTGTTAAAAATACATTTATTAAAAAAAAACTTTTTTCTTTTCAGGAAATTGTCAACGAATTTCTCAATGAATCATATCAAGAACAACTTATATTTACCCTTAACTCAGCAGCGCTATTAGTACCATCCTTTAACTTTCCCGAAAAGCCTATAAGTAAAATGGTGTTCTTTGTACGTCATGAAGTACCAACGACCCTGACTGTGGAAAATATGCCCAATGTAAGGCAATTCGAAGTAACATATTTTAAACATTTAGTTTCTTTAAGAAAATGTTGCTTTGCAGGCCCTAATGATAGGTGATCTATTGCCTAACGTTTTGGAAAATCTATCTGTTCTCTGTGATGATGTCATTTTTCCTTTATTAAATAATCCTGTAAACCAAAATGGTTGGACCTCGGTTATAGTGAATGATATGAAAACTGAGTCACAAGACCTACGCAATGGTATAGCTCAAATGAAGGGTTTGGTAATGAATCGCACTATTTTACCTTTGCCAATTTGTATAGATGAGGTAATGGAAAGTGCACCGGCTATAGCTCAAGGGTAACAAACTTATGATTGATTTTTGCAGACTTTTATGTAAGTTTCTTTTTAATTTAGGGACTTAAGTAAAGTTAATCACTTGATGAAACATTCATTGGAATTTATGGTGGTTAAGTGGTTGGATTCGGTAGAAGATTTGATACACATTAAATCGAGAGACAAAATTTTCTCCAAAGAAGAATTTCCCAGACCAGAGCATTTATTTAGCTTTTGGGATGCACGTTTGGAAAATTTGGAAAACTTAGCTGATCAATTGGGTGATAAACGTATAAAAACTATTGGTTTTGTTTTGGAGAAAATACGTTCAGTATTTGAGAGTAGTTACAGACGCATAGTAGAGCTGGTATTGGAAGCCTTGGCAGAAGCCAGGGATATAACCAAATATTTAACGCCTTTGGTAGGTGAATACCTATGATAGAATATATTTTATATAATTTCTTAAATTTTTCCACTTTAAAGCGCAAAATGATTGATAAATTTGAAACCGGAGACTTAGATGAAAACCGCAGTCAATTGCGTCCATTGTTAATAACAGTTGGTCTGGTTTGGGGCCACTCTAAATATTTTCATAGTCTCGACAATATGGTCTTGCTATTTCAACTTTTACACAATACCCTTATCGAATGTGCCATGCGTACTATAGAGGCCGATGCCATTTTCCAGGGAGATGTAGATGAAGCTTATAAAAAGATCACCGCCAACATTAACCATTTGGAATTCTATCGCACAACTTACAATGAGACTCGCAGTACGCTCAAGAAATTCAAAGTTGGTACTGAATTTAATTCCCAAGATTGGACCTGGCATCCTGAGGAAATTTTTTCACGTTTTGATAAATTCATAGAACGTTTGCATACATTGGAAGAACTATTCGATACAGGCAGAGATTTTATGAAATTGGAAAAAATAACTATAGGTGGTTTAAAGGGTCGCCAGATTACCGCAGCTTTGGAGAAAATTCTCGAAGAATATAATGGTTTCTATAGAGAATGGTCCAATATTCAATATAATCCATTAGATCCTGATGCTGAGCATTCTACTTTCGCAGAGGATCGTTTGGCTTTTAAAGAGAAGACAAATGTTTTAGAACGTAAAATAGCTTATCAATTTGAAAAGGCTCTCGAGGATTCTCATGAATTGATGTTATGTGGTACTTTGTTATTGAGACCCATTATTAAAGAGCACATGGAACCATTTATGCATATTATAGTAGACGATTTTGCTGAGGAAATCAATGCAGTGAAAGTCGATTTCAATGAGTTTGAGGGCATTTATAGAGAGCGCGGATTAAGTGTAAGTTTGTATAAAGCTTCTAAGATTATTTATAGGGTTTCAGGGTTTTGTAAAAAATTAAATTTCATTGTGTTTAGCATTCAATTTATATTTATTCAGTGTTCGTTTTGAATCAAGTTTTTTGTTATTTGTGGTTTTAGGCTTTATCCACCGACAACTGTTTTCCTCCAACATCGGGAGCTATAACATGGCTTGCTAAACTACAACACAGAATTACCTGCATGCATACGGAGCATGAACTGTATGACTATCCGTAAGTATCAGAAGAAATCTAAATAAATTTCTTTCATTATTTAATTGATTTCCTTCTTTCCGTTAAGAATTTTTGAAAACGAACACGGTGAATATACATTAGGCCTATACGATCAAATGAATGAACAAATTGAAGATTTAAGACAAGAAATTTTAAAATATTGGCGTGTAGAAGTGAAAAAGAATATAAAACAAGGAATGGAACTAAATTTACTTGCCAAAAAAGACAATGTTTTGTCGGTGAATTTCCACACAAATCTCAAAAATGCCTTAAAAGATACCAAATATATATTAATGATGAATTTTGAAGTACCCGATGAAGTGAAAGAATTCTTTGATAAAGAAGAAAAATTATGGGTAAAGTAAAATATATATGCCTGAGTTAGTTAGTTAATTAGTTTGAAAGGAGGATGTATATACATTAAATCCGAAGAAATACACCTAGGCCTCTATCGGGCCTGTTGTGCGCTCCTTACCCAGTGTCTCAGGTGGGAATCGAACCCACCAGACTAGAACACTAACCACTAACCTACCAGAGGCCACACTAACCTACCTACTATGCCTTAAGATCAAATATATTTCTAATTATTTATTTTTTAGGAGGCTCGCATAAAATTAGAAAGAATTTCCGAATGGTATAACGATATTAACAGCAGAGCCAAACCCAGCGAAAAAGCTTTAATACAAGCCGAATTAATGTTATATGAACTATTTATGGAACCTTTGATTAGTAAAGTCACCTGGAATAATTTTGGTAAGTTTTTGTAAATAAAAAGCATACTTGTTAAGTTGTTAACCCTCATCCTTAAAAAAAAGATCAAAATTTCATTGTGGAAGTTTTCAAAAAAATCGAATATCTACACAAACGTTTGGTCAAATGTCAAGCTAATGTGACCGCCATCAAACGCAGCATTAATGCGTGGGGCAAAATACCCTTATACATGCGCAAAGATCAGCAGCCGAAAGCATTATTGGAAACAGAACCACGTATGATAATATTAACCAAACGTGTTGAACAGGCTTGCAGGACGGCAACGTTGATTGATAAACTCTTATATGAAAATGCCAAATTGTTTTTCGATATACCCAGACGTTATGAATTACTTAAAGAGGACTTGGAAGGCGAAGAAGGTGAAGAAGAGGAAGTTGAGTTACCACCCCCTACTGTAACGCAACCAACGGCACCTTCTATTATACCACATATTGACGAAGAAATTGAAGAAGAAGATGTGGAGGAATTTGTAACAGCCCGTCAACGTTGGGAACTACTACAGACGGTTACAGCAGATGAAAGAGAACTATTCCGAGACTATGAACAATATGTAGATGAGGAAATTACCAAATGTCTACTGGATGCAGTCATCACCAGTTTAACTTATTTACGCATGGAAATTGAAAATCGTTATGAAAATAATGCTCCAGTTTTTGAAATTATTATGGATTTACAAGAGCCTCATGTGTGTTATTTTCCCAATCTAGATCCTACTTCTAAAATTGGTTTCACTTGTCATGTGGAAAAGTTACTAGAGGATATGTATCATATGATGGAACTTTTACCACGCTGTGCTCAAGATCCTCCTTTGCCGGGACAAGATGGAGCGGATTTCGGCGATGAGATAGCCGATAAAACGGATATACACAGACATCGCAATGATATTTTGAATAAAGTTAAATTTGCTCTTCAGGCTATACGTCAACATTCGAAAGCTTTTCTAGAATACTCCTACTTATGGATGTGGGATAGACAACAGTATTTGTCAGAGGTTAAGAAATTTGGTAAACCTTTGACACTGGCTGAGAGAGAAGCAGAGCTGGAGTCTGAGGGTATGTCGGGTGTTAAGCCTTTGAAAGATGAAAATAATCCTCCATTGAGTGTGTACAAGGAACAGGTAAGTTTAAGCTTTTGTTGAACGGCTTTACATTCTAAGAAGTAAATCGGCAAATGTAGAATGAAAATGGCATAATCTGAGGGTGTTCTATGATTACATTGAGTACGTTTATAGCAATGTTTCGCTGACTCGTATCGAAGAAATATCACTCGATTCGAGCTTCAAAAAGACATCGCTAATGTTATTGTTAATGATGTGTCACAAAGATGCTGGCATGGCAAATAAGTTTCTTTTCTTGATAAATAAATCTTGTCAGCTTGAATTTCTTACATAATAATTATTTAATATAATTATATAAATAGATTAAAGATTACAGCCATGGCATTTAAAGAGAACAAATTTTCTGTTTCGCAATTTTCTAAGTTTTTAAAAGTTTAAACTTCTTGGAAGGTTGTCATATGTACAAATGAATACGTAATATACTTCCAACCACCTGAATAAGATTTTAAAAAAATCCCATTGAATAAGTTAATTTCTTTCATCTTCACTCTTCAACCCTTCACCCAGTTAACCCATTTTTTTGCCAAGTGTAGAAACATAAAACTGAAATTTACCAAGCAACACTAATCTATCAATCAATGTTTTCATGTTCATGCTCATTTTGCATGTTTCTTTATATTCACCATTTCTATTCGAATGTTTGTGAATTTTTCCCATGTATGTTCCTACATACTTACATACTTCATCCCCTTTCTATGCCCATGTCATTGACGATGACGGTGCTACTCAATCGTTGTGTTGTTTATTTTTCCAGTTGGATAAATTTATTGCCTTAGAAGAGCAAATAAGGCAATGGGAAACATATCAAGATTTCAATGTGTGGTTACGTTTGAATAAGAAGAGTTTCAAAAATGCCGTACTCAATCTGGTGGCCAAATGGATAAGCTTATTTAAAAAAGATCTCATTGATAGAGTTAAAAATTCTCTCCAGGTATGTAGGTGTAGTGTAAATACTAATATGTGAGTGTGCGTGTGTATGTATATGTGTAGATATATTTGTCTGCATTTACACAATGACTAATCTTGTTATAACACTTAAACCAAAAATAGGAATTGGCCCAGTTTGTGGAGGAGGCAAACATTGCTTTGAAAATTGAACTTAATAAAGATGACTTTGATGGTCTAATACAAATTCTATCGGTTTTGAATACCATCAATGAAAAGCAATTTATTTATGATTATATGTTTGAGCCTTTGAAGGAAATTGTTGACTTGCTCAAGACTTATAATTATGAGTTTGGTGATGCTGAAATGGTTATGGTAAATAAAACAATTTTATTAATTGGAATATTTAATTAATATTATATGATTAGATGGCTGAACTTCCGGATAAATGGACTAAGGTTAAGAAACAAGCGGCTACTGTTAAACAGATCATTGCTCCCATACAATCTTATCAAGTGGATCTGATAGAAAAACGCATACTATTGTGTGATAATATGGCATCCACATATCGCAAGAAGTTTCTCAGAAAGAATGTATGTAGCTCTTCTTTCGAAAACCTTTAAAATTAATTCTTAAATTTCTTTAAAATGTTTAGTTCTTCCATGTTCCCTGCCCTCAAGTTTATGAGCTTATCGATGAGGCTGATGTTGAAATATCCGAACTTGAGGCTCGTCATTCTTCTCTCACCGGTTCGGCTGTACTATTTGAACTGCAAGGGCCAGATGCCACAAAAATTGAACGCTGTCGCCGGGATCTACAACTCAATAAAATAATGTGGGATTTCTTTATAACCATAGCTTCGACTATTGAGGATTGGAAAAAGACTCCCTGGAAGAAGATAGACATAGAGGTCATGGATCAAGAATGTAAAAAATTTGGCAAAGAACTACGTGCCCTAGATAAGGATATGCGCAATTGGGAACCATATTTGCATACGGAAAATTCTCTCAAAAATCTTATGACTTCTCTAAGAGCTGTAACAGAATTGCAAAATCCCGCTATACGGGATCGTCATTGGTTTGAACTTATGCGCACTACACAAGTCAAATTCAGTATGGATGACTCTACCACACTTAAAGATCTAATCGACCTAAATCTCCATGAATATGAAGAGGAAGTTAAGAATATTGTAGATAAATCCGTAAAAGAAATGGCCATGGAAAAGGTGCTCAAAGATTTACAAAATACCTGGGCCACCATGGAATTTCAAAATGAAATTCACGAACGTACTGGTCTTAAATTACTTAAATCTAGTGAAGAATTAGTAGAAACTTTGGAAGAAAATCAGTCGCAATTACAAAATATGGCTTCCTCTAAGTTTGTGGGATTTTTCCAGGCCGAGGTAACCAGTTGGCAAACAAAGTTGTCTAATGCAGAACAAATAATTACCTCTTGGTTTGAGGTTCAGCGCAAATGGGTTTATTTGGAGAGTATTTTCATTGGATCCGAAGATATACGCTCCCAATTACCAGAGGACTCTAAGCGATTTGACACTGTTGATAAGGAATTTAAAAATCTTTTGATTCAAATGAATGCCGACAAGAATGTGGTCAGAGCCACAAATAGACCGGGTAGTAAACTATACGAAACCTTGGAAAATCTAGCTAAACTTTTGCTTCTATGTGAGAAGGCTTTAAATGACTATTTGGAGACCAAACGTTTGGCTTATCCGCGTTTCTATTTTGTATCATCCGCTGATTTGTTGGATATACTCTCCAATGGCAATAATCCCCAGATGATTAGCAAACATTTAACGAAACTATATGATTCATTGGGTAATCTTAGGCTTTTACCAAATTCCAAATTGGCTTCTGGCATGGTGGCCAAAGAACATGAGGAATATATACCCTTTTTGGAAAACTGTGATTGTAGTGGCAAAGTGGAAGTTTGGCTTAATCGTGTCACAGACAAAATGCGTGAAACTTTAAGGGATCAATTAAGAAGAGCAGTTTTGGCCTACGAAGAAAAACCCAGACATGTATGGGTCTTTGATTGGCCCGCCCAGCCGGCTTTGGTTACCACACAAATTTGCTGGACATCAGAGACAAATGATGCATTTGCTAAAGTGCAGCAGCGTTATGAAAATGCTCTAAAGGATTATAACAAAAAACAAGTGACTCAGTTAAATCATTTGATAAATCTGTTGCTGGGTGATTTATCTGCCTCGGATCGTGTCAAGGTGTGTACGATTTGTACTATAGACGTGCATAGTCGTGATGTGGTATCTAAGATCATATCATCCAAAGTGGAAATGGCTTCTGCTTTCCAATGGCAATCGCAATTAAGACATCGGTGGGACACCAAATTCGATGACTGTTTTGCCAACATTTGTGATGCTCAGTTTCAATATGATTATGAGTATCTGGGTAATACTTCACGTTTAGTTATTACCCCACTAACAGATCGCTGTTACATTACACTTACGCAGTCATTGCATTTAAGAATGGGTGGAGCTCCAGCTGGTCCAGCAGGTACCGGCAAAACTGAAACCACAAAAGATTTGGGCAGAGCTTTAGGCATTATGGTTTATGTTTTCAATTGTTCCGAACAAATGGACTACAAGTCTGTAGGCGATATACACAAAGGTCTTGCTCAAACTGGTGCCTGGGGTTGTTTCGATGAATTCAATCGCATTTCAGTAGAAGTTTTATCTGTGGTCGCTGTCCAAGTTAAATGCATACAAGATGCAATTAAAGCCAAGAAACTTATATTTAATTTTCTTGGTGAAATTATCACGCTACGTGCCACTGTCGGCATGTTCATTACAATGAATCCAGGCTATGCCGGACGTGCTGAATTACCGGAAAATTTAAAAGCGTTATATCGACCTTGTGCCATGGTGGTACCTGACTTTATGTTAATCAGTGAAATAATGTTGGTGGGTGAAGGTTTCCAGGAGGCACGTTTACTAGCTCGCAAATTCATTGCACTTTATGAGTTGTGCAAAGAATTGTTGTCCAAACAGGACCATTACGATTGGGGTTTACGTGCTGTGAAGTCAGTGTTGGTAGTGGCTGGGTCGTTGAAGGTAAGTGTATGTGTTTAATTATTGTGGGATGAGATAAGGTGGTATAATTCTATTTGTATTAACAAACCCTATTGGAATAATTAAGAAGCAGATCCTCTACAATAGAACGTATTTTTCCTGAAATACTATATCATTTTCATGATTCGAATTTCGCTTTTAAAATCTTGGTAGCTTGAAAAATGTATACAAAGGGACCAAAAGGATTAGTAAATAGTCAAACGAAACAGTAAACTATTTTGACTACATAAATGGGACAATGGCTTTATTATTTATGTATACTTTAATAATATGCAAACATTAGTCTTTATTTGGAAAAAAAATATCTTGCAACTATTAAAAAATCTCTATCCTACTGGGATTTTTAAGAAAATTCTGTTATTCACATGTGCGTATTACATATTTTCCTTTATACACATATCTCTGCTTACTTAAATCCTAACTCTAATTCTATTATATCCCATTCTGTATTTTTTTTTTATTTTCCAACAATATGACTTCATAAATACCAATCTTAGTTTAAAGTACACGTATGAATGTTAGAGAGAGCACATGAAGCATTTAGTTTTTGTTCACATGTATATACATACATGTAGATTTTATGCCTGCATTTTTATCATCAAACACGTACAACGCAGAAAAGCAGGAAAAAATACTTCCTACACTTAGATATGAGTAGAGAAGTTTATATATAATGCCAAACCGTCAACCACAAAAGACTGCACCAGCATTTCCAATGAAAACTTACATGTGCCAAAGCAATGGATTTGGTTTGAATTCCTCTCAATGTGAAATGTATTCCAGAAAAAAAATATAAGATTTCATTCGAACAAGGAGAATTTTCCCATGTTAGCTTAATTAGGTCAATTAAAATATGTTATAGGATATATTTCAACCTGAACACATTCAACTTTATTTTGAGGGACTAAAGAAATAGATACTATTGAATAGCCCCTCTATAAAAACATGACTACTGTTGAGCCTTGCCTGGCTTTTAATTTTGTTTCCTTTATTTCTTCTTGGCCTTGTTTCTTTTACCAAAGGTCAGAATTGAAGTTGCAGGTTTGAATGCCTGATGTTAACTCAACACGCTAAAGTCAAAAAAAATATTTTTCCTTTTATTAACCCAATTTCATGCGATTTTCTTATGCAGCGTGATGACCGTCAAAGACCTGAAGATCAAGTCTTAATGAGAGCTTTGCGTGATTTTAATACCCCCAAAATTGTAACAGATGATGTGCCTGTATTTATGGGTTTAATAGGTGACCTATTTCCCGCTTTGGATGTGCCACGCAAACGTGATTTGGAATTTGAGGCCGTAGTTAAGAGGTCTGCCATCGATTTAAAGCTGCAGCCAGATGATGGTTTTATATTGAAAATTGTTCAACTAAAAGAATTGTTTGCCGTGCGCCATTCTGTTTTTATAATAGGTTTTGCTGGTACAGGCAAATCGGAAGTCTGGAAGACGCTCAACAAAACCTATGCCAATTTAAAGCGTAAACCTCACTACAATGATTTAAATCCCAAGGCGGTTACCAATGATGAACTGTTTGGTATTGTAAATCCTGCTACCCGGGAATGGAAAGATGGTTTATTTTCCATAATAATGCGTGATCAGGCGAATTTAGGTGGCTCGGGTCCCAAGTGGATAGTATTGGATGGTGATATAGATCCCATGTGGATAGAAAGCTTAAACACGGTAATGGATGACAATAAGGTATTGACATTGGCCAGCAATGAACGTATAGCTTTAACCAAAGAAATGCGTTTGCTATTCGAAATAGCCAATTTAAAAACAGCCACCCCAGCCACTGTCTCAAGAGCAGGTATTTTGTATATAAATCCCCAAGATTTAGGCTGGACTCCTTTCATACTATCCTGGCTGAATACACGCACGAATCAAGCCGAAATAGCCACTCTACATGTATTATTTGATAAATATGTACCTCCAATGTTGGAGGTGTTTAAAGCACGTTTAAAGAAAATAACTCCCATAGCTGATATAGCCATGTTGCAAATGACCTGCTTTCTACTTAACAGCCTGTTAACGCCACAAAATGTACCCGCTGATTGTCCCAAAGAATGGTATGAAATCTATTTTGTTTTCTCCATTGTTTGGGGTTTTGGTTCCACTTTGTTTCAAGATCAAATCATAGACTGGCGCAACGAGTTTAGCAAATGGTTTGTTAACGAGTTCAAAACAGTGAAATTTCCTGGCACCGGTAATATATTCTCCTTTTATGTTGATCATGAAACTAAGAAATTTAGACCATGGACTGATTTGGTGCCTAGTTTTGAGCTAGATCCTGATATACCTCTACAATCTAATTTAGTGCATACCTCAGAAACTACACGTCTTAGTTATTTTATGGATGTTTTAATAGGAGACAATTACCCCACAATGTTAATAGGTCCCCCAGGTTCGGGTAAAACTATTATAATGAATCTGAAAATGAATTCTCTTCCCACCGAGAAATATGCTGTTACCAATGTCCCGTTTAATTTTTACACTACCTCGGAAATGTTGCAAAATATATTGGAAAAACCTTTGGAGAAAAAGGCTGGTCGTAATTATGGTCCTCAGGGTAATAAGAAAATGTTATATTTTGTTGATGATATGAATATGCCCGAAGTAGATAAATATGGTACGGTACAGCCCCATACACTTATAAGGCAATTTATGGATTATCGTCATTGGTATGATCGTGTTAAGATGACCTTGAGGGATATACACAATTGTCAGTTTGTATCTTGCATGAATCCATCAGCGGGCTCCTTTACCATAGATCCCAGATTGCAGAGACATTTCTGTTCGTTTGCTGTAAAGTATGTTTTCGTTCCATTTTAAAAATATGAAGTACTTTTGTAAATTTTGTCTTAATTTTTTAGTGTTCCGAGTGCTGATGCTTTATTCCATATTCTCAACTCCATATTGTCTCAACATTTAAAAAATCCCACTCACAAGTTCGACAAATCGGTCATAAATCTGTGTGAGCCATTGGTACAAACTGCTATTAATCTGCACCAAAAAGTTGCCGCCTCATTTTTGCCCACTGCCGTTAAGTTCCATTACAATTTCAATTTACGTGATATAGCCAATATATTTACGGTAAGTCTTCTTCTAAGGTAATTGTGTCCAACTATCTCATTTTTTCTTTCAGGGCATGCTGTATGCTAATTTCAAAACTTGTCCCAATCCCAATATGCTTTTGCGCCTATGGGTCCATGAGTGCAATCGTGTCTATGGTGACAAATTAGTGGATCAAACTGACATCAATAGTTTTGGCAAAATCATAGCCGAGGCAGTGCGCAAAGGTATAGAGGGTTATAGCGAAGAAGTGGTATTTGGCAAACCCCACATTTATTGTCACTTTGCCTTGGGCCTAGCGGAAAACAAATATATGCCCATAAGCGATTGGGAACGTTTACACAAATTACTGGAGGAGGCCCAAGAACGTTATAATGATTTTGTGGGAGCCATGAATTTGGTGCTATTCGATGATGCCATGTGTCATGTCTGTCGCATAAGTCGTATTGTGGAATCTTCCCGAGGCTATGCTCTTCTTATTGGTGTGGGTGGCTCGGGCAAACAATCATTAACTAGATTAGCCGCCTTTATCTCCTCTTTAGATGTATTCCAAATCCAATTGACCAAAGATTACAGTATCAACGATTTGAAAGCCAACATTGCTACTCTCTACGTCAAGTGTGGTGTTAAAAGTTCACCTTGTTGTTTTCTCATGACAGATGCCGAGGTAGCTAAGGAACAATTTTTGGTTTTAGTTAATGATATGTTGGCTTCGGGCGATATACATGAATTATTCCCCGATGATGAAATTGAGAATCTAGTGAATGCTGTACGCAATGAGGTTAAACAGCTGGGTATAATGGATAATAGAGAGAATTGTTGGAAGTATTTCATAGAAAAAGTACGTGGTCTTTTAAAAGTCGTACTCTGTTTTTCTCCGGTGGGTAATACCCTTAGGGTAAGAGCTCGTAATTTTCCTTCTTTGGTCAATTGCACCACCATCGATTGGTTCCATGAGTGGCCTCAAGAAGCTTTGGAATCAGTATCTTACCGTTTCTTATCCGAAATAGAAGTTTTGCCCAAGTCTTTGGGTCATCCGGTGTCTCGCTTCATGGCTTATGTTCACAAGACTGTCAATGATATTTCCAAGGTGTATTTGCTTAATGATAAACGTTACAATTACACTACTCCCAAATCTTTCTTGGAACTAGTTAGTTTATATACCAAATTACTCACCGAAAAAGTAAAAGCCAATTTGGATAGACGCCAGAGATTGGAAAATGGTCTTATTAAATTGGCCAGCTGTTCCACAGAAGTGGATGGTTTGCAGGAGGTCTTAAAGGTCCAGGAAGTAGAGTTAAAGATTAAAAATGATGAAGCCGATAATCTTATAAAAGTGGTGAGTTTTGAAAATGAGAAAGTTTCCAAAGAAAGAGCTTTTGCTTCTAAAGAAGAGAAAAATGTGCGCCAAATAGAAGAAGACGTTACCGCTAAAGCCAAATTGTGTGAAGAAGATTTTCGTAAAGCTCAGCCGGCTCTTTTAGCTGCCCAAGAAGCTTTAAATACCTTAAACAAAAACAACTTAACAGAGCTAAAATCCTTTGGTTCTCCACCCGATGCTGTGGTCAATGTCTGTTCAGCAGTATTAGTATTATTTGCCCCCAAAGGTAAAATACCCAAAGATCGCAGTTGGAAGGCGTGTCGTGTTGTTATGGGCAATGTGGACAAATTTTTAGATAGTTTGGTTAACTATGATAAAAAACATATACACCCAGATGTTATCAAAGCTTTACAACCCTATCTGGCTGATCCGGAATTTAATCCTGATACTATTTTAGCTAAATCTGCTGCCGCAGCTGGTTTATGCTCTTGGGTTATAAATATCAATAAATTTTATGAAGTTTATTTGGTGGTAGAGCCTAAGGAAAGGGCCTTAGTAGAGGCAGAGCAGGAGTTGAAAGATGCCAGGGATAAGCTTACAGCCTTAAATAATCGTCTAAATGAATTGGAGGAACAGTTGAATGTTTTGCAAACGGCATACGATGAAGCTTTGGCGAAAAAACAAAAATGCCAAGATGAGGCTGATAAGACCGCCTTTACTATTGATTTAGCCAATCGTTTGATAGGTGGCCTAGCCTCGGAAAAAATTAGATGGACGGAGTCGGTAAAAAGGTAAATTTTGTCATATCAAAAAGTAACAAATTGTATAAAAGGCTATTTATTCCCTTTTTAGTCTACAGCATAGTCAGGTTACCATGCCGGGAGATATACTTCTTATAGCATGTTTTATATCCTATGTAGGCTGTTTTACTCGGGCCTATCGTATAGAACTTCAAACAAAAATGTGGATTCCCGCCTTCAAAGCCTGTGATGTTAGTTTTACTTAAAAGTAAAATTTTAGAAATTAGTTTAATCTTCTTTTTATTTAGCCCAAAATCCCTTCTAGTGAGGGCGGTGATCCCTTTGAAATGATTTGTGATGATGCTCAAATTGCCGAGTGGAATAATCAAGGTTTACCTAGTGATCGTATGTCAGCCGAAAATGCTGCTATATTAGTACACTCGGAACGATATCCTCTAATGATAGATCCCCAATTGTAAGATTTAATTAAATCTAAATATTTGACAAATATTTATCATATATACTTGCTTTCAGACAAGGCATTAAATGGGTTAAACAAAAATATAGCTCCAACATAGTAGTGTTGCGTCTGACCCAGAAAGGCTACATGGAACAAATTGAAAAGGCGGTTAGCAATGGCAATATTTTACTGCTAGAAAACATAGGCGAAAGCATTGATGCTGTGCTTAATCCCCTGCTAGGGCGTCAACTTATCAAAAAAGGCACCTGCTTGAAGATGGGCGATAAAGAAGTAGATTTTAATCCCAAATTTCGTTTAATATTACACACCAAACTGGCCAATCCTCATTACAAACCAGAAATGCAAGCTCAAACTACACTCATTAATTTCACTGTTACCCGAGACGGCTTAGAGGACCAATTACTAGCTGAAGTGGTTAAAGCTGAAAGACCCGATTTAGAAATTTTACGTACTAAACTCACACAACAACAAAATCATTTTAAAATTACCCTGAAATTCCTTGAAGATGATCTTTTGCAAAGACTATCATCGGCCGGCGAGAATGTGTTAGAAGATGTCTCATTGGTCATGAATTTGGAGAAAACTAAAAAGACTGCCGATGAAATAGAGATAAAGGTAGCTGAAGCCAAGATCACAGCTGTTCAAATTGATACTGCCCGTGAAGCCTATCGTCCCGCCTCGGAAAGAGCTTCCATTATTTACTTTATACTTAATGATCTGTTCAAAATCAATCCCATTTATCAATTCTCCTTGAAAGCTTTTACCGTCGTATTTAGCAATGCTATAATAAAAGCCGCACCGTCTGAAAAGCTAAAGGAGCGTGTGGAGAATCTTATAGATTCCATAACCTTTTGCAGTTTTATGTACACTTCCCGGGGTTTGTTTGAAGCAGACAAATTAATATTCTTAACTCAACTGACTTTACAAATTCTTATTAATGCTGGCGAGGTAGAGCCTTTGGAACTAGACTTTTTGCTACGTTTCCCCTATATGGTTAATGTTAGCTCCAGTCTTCCCTTCATCACCAATATTGGTTGGGGTGGTATTAAGGCTTTAAGTAATTTCCCCGCATTCAGAGGTTTAGATAAAGATATCGAAGGTTCACACAAACGTTGGAAGAAATTCATAGATTCAGAGTGCCCGGAAAAAGAAAAATTCCCGGGTGAATGGAAAGGCAAAACAGCTATACAAAGATTGTGTATAATGCGCTGTATCAGACCTGATCGCATGTCCTATTCAATGAGAGTTTTTATAGAGGAAAAACTAGGTACCAAGTATATAGAAGCGCGTTCGATAGAATTTTCGAAAACCTTTGAAGAATCAAGTGCTGAGACTCATATGTTCTTTGTATTATCTCCTGGTGTAGATCCTTTAAAAGATGTAGAAAAATTAGGAAAAACTTTGGGTTTCCATGGAGATCATGAAAATTTTCATAGTGTTTCCTTGGGACAGGGTCAAGAAATAGTGGCTGAAAAAGCTATTGAAACCGCTTCTCAGCAGGGTCATTGGGTGATTTTACAGAATATACACTTAGTAGCTAAATGGCTTTCTACTTTGGAAAAGAAAATGGAAGCTTCTCTAATCGATGTTAATCCCAATTATCGTTTATTCCTAAGTGCGGAACCTGCAGGAGATCCTGCATATCATATTCTACCTCAGGGTATTTTGGAGTCAGCCATTAAAATCACCAATGAACCGCCAACTGGTATGCAAGCTAATATCCACAAAGCCTTGGACAATTTCAGTGATGAAACTTTGGAAATGTGTTCCAAAGAAACGGAGTTCAAAGCCATACTATTTTCTCTTTGCTACTTTCATGCTGTGGTAGCAGAACGCCGTAAATTTGGCGCTCAAGGGTGGAATCGTGTTTATCCCTTTAATGTGGGTGACCTCACAATATCGGTTTATGTTTTGTATAATTATTTAGAGGCCAATAGCCGAGTTCCTTGGGAGGATTTACGTTACCTCTTTGGGGAAATTATGTATGGTGGTCATATCACCGATGATCGTGATAGACGTTTGTGTCGCACTTATTTGGAAGAGTTTATGCAGCCTGAGTTGATAGATGGTGAATTGGAATTTTGTCCTGGTTTCCCAGCTCCTGGTATTTTAAAATACGCCGGTTATCATGAGTATATTGATGAAAATCTACCGCCCGAAAGTCCAAATTTATATGGTTTGCATTTAAATGCTGAGATTGGCTTTTTAACCACAGTATCGGAACGCATGTTTAGGGTGGTATTCGAATTGCAACCACGTTTAGCCAGCACCTCGGATACGGGCGGAGAAGCACAGTCCCAGGAAGATGTGGTGAAAAGTATGTTGGAAGATCTTATCGATAAAATACCCTCACCCTTTAACATAGCCGAATTGATGTCCCGGGTGGAGGATCGTAATCCCTATATATTGGTAGCTTTCCAGGAGTGCGAACGCATGAACATTTTAATGGCTGAACTTAAAAGATCATTGCACGAATTGGAATTAGGTTTGAAGGGTGAACTTACAATATCCTCTATTATGGAACAGTTAATGCAGTCCTTGTATATGGATCAAGTGCCAGAATCTTGGACTAAATTGGCTTATCCCAGTACCTTGGGTTTGCAGTCTTGGTTTGCCGATTTACAATTACGTCTACGTGAGTTAGAGGGCTGGGTGGCAGATTTTCGTTTACCTTCCTCGGCTTGGTTAGGTGGTTTTTTTAATCCACAAAGTTTTCTTACCGCCATTATGCAACAGACGGCACGTAAGAATGAATGGCCATTGGATCGCATGTGCTTGAATACAGATGTTACCAAAAAATTTAAGGAGGAAATAACGTGAGCTAAAGGAAAACTTTAACTAAAATTGATTTTAATTCTTTGTTTCCTTTTAGATCCGCTCCCCGTGAGGGTGCTTATATAAATGGCTTATATATGGAAGGCGCCCGCTGGGATGTGACCATGAATACCATAGCTGATGCATATCTTAAAGAATTATTCCCAGCCATGCCTGTCATATTCGTTAAAGCAGTTCAAAGGGATAAACAAGATGTCAAGAATGTCTATGAGTGTCCTGTATACAAAATTCGGTAAGTTTTGTAACTTCATGTCTTAAATTTAAGGATTTTTTAGCTTTATATATTTGAAATTCACTCTTTAAATTGTCTAGTTAATAAAATTTTAAAATCCTCCTCACGAAAACTTAATTTAGCAATAAACCCCCAAAAATAAAGAAATTTCCCAAATAAATGGACTTTAATGGAAACAGCATCTTATAAATAATTGTTTGCGGATACAAACAATAAATTGCAATAAACACAGACACAAAATACTAAAAATAGAACTTTAAATATTCATGGCGAATAGATGAACACAGAAATACTATTTTTTTTCTATTGACACATCACAAATGTTAGTTTCTACCACCATTTGCTACCTTGACAGTGTCACCATCGACGAAATCTTTGTATGTGAAACTTTGAGCACAGTGAGACAGAAATTGAAAAACAAATTGTCAAAAATTAAAAAATTTTCCATAAAAAGAAAATTTATTGAAAATTTACTATAAAAAAAATGTATGAAAAATTTAATATGAAAGAATATTTAAGCAAAAGTTACTATTAAAGAAAGTTTATCAAAAATACTATAAAAGAAAATTTCTTGAAAATTTATTTCAAATGAAATTTGATCGAAAACTTTTTATAAAATGTTTTCTTTATTTTACACAAATTTTCTTTTACAGAACTTTTTCAATAAAATTTTTAAAATAATAAATTTGTGAAAAATTTATCGAAAATTTCCTATAAAATAAATTTTTTAAAAATTTATTACAAAATTTAATATGAAAACTTTTTATAAAATATTTTCTGTTAAACAAATTTTCTTTATTTTTGACAAATTTCCTTTTACAGGGAATTTTTCAATAAAATTTCTTGTTATAGAAAATATTTTAGATAGTTTTCTTTTTATAGAAAATATTTCAATAAATTTTCTTTTATAAAAAGTATTTGACGAAAATAAAATATTGTTTCTCCCCACTGTGCAGTTTGTAGATATATTTTATTATATCATTACTTATTTGTACAAATTTGCATTGGAAAGCTTTTAAAATTGTTGTATGTGTGTATGTTAGTCTTTCTTTAGAACTCCAAACAATTCGCAACATTGTCTATCACTATATACACAGTCGGTTCACAGTTTTTCCACAATGTGTTTAGAGTTTGTCAACAGTCTTTTCAATCTATCCATCTAGTTAACGACTAACTGTTCAGCAGTCCTCGGTTTTTATTGTTGTTGTTTTTTTTTAATTTCGGGATAGATGAGTGGACAAACGAGTGACTGGATAAGTTTTAAGTTTTGTTTTCTGCCTGTGTACCATACAACTATGCAAACTAAAGAGACATTTTTAAGTCTGTCACACAACCTGGATCTCGGTGTAGTCACAGAAGTGAGTGAGTGACTGCCTAAGTGAGTATGTATGAGTTTGATTCTTGTTTCTACGGTTGAATGGAATAAATTGCTGGCAATGTTGTTGTTACTGATGATGATGATGGTGATGGCAATGGCGGTGGTGCTCTGTGTATGTGTGTGTTTTTGTTGGCTGATTGATTGATTGATTGACTGTCGTGACTAAATGAATGGCAGACTTTGTGCCAAAGCAGGCAGTTTTTTATATCGATGGCTGCCAGCCAGAACAAAATAACTGGTAGTAAAGTTTATCGGTCTACCAATTGTATGGCAATGTATTTTGGTGTAAAAATCTACTCTATTCGAAGCTTAAAAATTTTATTATTCGCCCTACCAACAACTATTGTCTGTCTGTTTTTTTAACGTTTTTTCTATCTTTTAGGTGCCATGTAAATGTTGTAAGTTGTTTTGGTTATTTTACCACAATCGAATTTGTTATCGTTACTGGGTGTTGCTTTTTTACATTTTGTCATCTTTGTAACATTTACTGTGACAATAATGGTTTCCATTTGATGATACATTTTAGTTCTCTAGTACAGTAGTATGTTATAGTCGTACATGTATGTAAGTTTGTGTTACTTATAGTACAACTATTTTCCTGACAAATTTCAATTAAAGAAAAACATTTACTATGATCGATTTGTTATGGTTTCGCATTGATTGTTATTTTATGTTTTAAGAAAAAGATTCCTTGAAAACTTTTCTAAAACTTGAGTGAAGAATGGTGAAACTGTGCGAGTTTGTTTTAGAATGTGAGAGGTTTTTTTTAAAGATTTAAAGCAAATATTTTTGTTTTAGCGAATATGTTATTTTTGGGTTAAAATATCTTAAGGGGGCTGAAGCAGTTTAAAATTTTTTAGAATTAAATTTTTAGAATGTTTTTGAAATTATTTCTTAAAAAATATGATTGTTCTTTCTGGCAAAGATTTATTTTGATATGTTGCCACTTTAATAACTTTTAGTCACTTTTTTGGTCAAAACATCAAATTTTATTTAATTGTTTGAGTGAAAACATAAAATTTCATTTGTCTTTGAAATCATAAGAGACTTTTGTTTCCTTTCATGAATCGATTTTTTTTTCGCCGAAAACATAACCTGGAAATGAAATGAGATATGGCCAAAAACACGCAGAGAAAAACAATGTTAACTATAACTAAACTTTGTTCACTGTAACAATATATTGTTATCAAAAACATATGATTGTTATTTTATTTTAACATTATTATTGTTACTGTAATCATTTTCATGTTCATGGCAATTATACATTTGAGTATGATTCACTGAAAAATAATTACTTTTTCAATAACTAAATAATGTTTACAATAAAAACATATACATACTTATTACATTTGGATTATAATATAGTCATGTAAAACAAACAATATTATAGTAAATGAAATATATTATGCTAAAATATTTCAACTGTATTTAATCATAATATGATATTTTAAAATTGTTACAATAACTATAATATATTTACACTACAATCATAATTTTAACCTTAATATGTTGCTCTTAGAACATAGTTACCAAAACCAAGTTTTATATTTCCTAGAAATATAAAAGAACATTTATCTTGGAAACAAAGAGAGATAGGCCAAAAACGACAACAATAAACAAGAAAAGATTCCTCGAAGGAAACCATTGGGAAATAAAGTAGATAATCTGTAGACCCAAATTCTAAAATTTATAAGTATTTATAGATATCTTTGAATAAAGGAGATTTTTAATCGTTAACCTCATTTTTAAACCATAATATGTTAAACAAAAAAATAGTTAATTAGAGCCTGATACGATAAGCACTTTATTTTGTATTTAGCTATTTTATTCTCACCTGTAAGTACTTGTTTAAGCAGTTAATTGTAAGAGAGTGTGGTAAGACCTTGCCACAAATGTCAATGTAAGTTTTCTTAAATAAGTTCGTTTTTTTAAATATTTCTAAATGTAATTAAGTTAAGCAATTTTTTACACCAGTCACAATTAAATTTATAGAAAATATATGTATATAATGGGATTTTGTATCTATGAAATTGTTTTCTAACAAAATTTTAACGCTTCCGATACATTTTGCACTCTTCTTAACAAAATGCTTAATTCACTTATAACATATACATAAATTCAAAATAAAATGCCATTTTTTAGAAGTTTCTCTTTATTTATTCCTTTTCGCAGCAGGAAGTTAAAATATTTCCATGAAATATGTTTGTATGTGCAAATTTAACACACAATTTAATTTTATGGCAGACGGAGATAAATGTAATTACAAATTTGAAGTTTTTAAGTGTTTGAGAAATTTAAGTATTAGAAATATATAAAGCATATCATCGATTTGTTAAAGGGGCGTTAAATCAATAGAAATTTAATGAAATTTAATTGAAGGTTTAAACCATTCAAATGTCAATTGTTTAAATATTTAAGTGGCATTATATAAGTTAAAGGGTGAATATCATTGAATAATTATTAATTAAGATACATTTATTAAAGGCTTTTTCCACTTCCCTTATTAAAAAACTTATTTTTATGAAAGATTTATAAAACGAAATTTTCATACAAAATTGTATTATGCTTAAGGGATAAAAGTTTTCTGATGAAATTTTGTTATATAAACCATTTACAAAATGAAATTTTATTTATGAATAAGCAGGTATTAATTTAAGAACCGAAATACTAATTACCCAGCGAAAACTTGTATTGGTTAGAAAGATATGAAAGTTGTATAATTGACTTACACAATAGTGTTTAAACAATTATTTTCATACAGTGGTGACATTGAAAGCAAGTAATTAAAATGCTTGCTTACAAGTATTGGGTTACTTAAGTACCTACATAATTGTAAAAAAAAGTTTTTACTAAAAGCATTCTAAGTAATGCAAGAGTTATTTAAGTTCTTACTACGATCGGTAGCAAATAAAGAGTTAAATAAGTAATTTCATTTTTAAGAAAACATCAAGTATTAGTAGACGAAAAAAATTATATCTATATAAACACAACATTCGACAACAAACTGTCAGTACAGGATAAACGAAGGCGCCAGTAGTAAAAAAAAATTCTTTCTCTTTCGCACAACACTTAACACCAATTTGTTTTAGCTGTATTTTATAGACCTCTTCCCACAATTGTTTACAAAAGGCACAAAAAAGCTGATTTTAGATTTTTGTAAATGTCAAAAGTGGCACAGAGTATTCCTTTGTGCTGTCAGGGCTATAACTAAGTACTTATTTTTATAGATATTCGTAATTAATGAATAAACTCCTTCTAAATAATGCAAGCGGTATGTAGTGGTCGTTAAAAAGTGAGGTCTTGAGTAAGTATGACTTGTACTATAGCATGTATTACTAAGAATATCTTTAACCGAATTTGCTAGTAATATTTTTTCCCAAAAATTATTAATTCTAATACTCTAAAACTCTGATTTATTCTTTGTCACTTAGTTAAATCAAATTAAATAATAATTTAAAAATTATCTCCATAACACTTAACAAATTTTAACTTTTTTCTACCGCCTCTCTTTAACAGTCTACTTTCACACCCCATTATATAAAAATTTTTAAAATAACAAAAAAAAAAATAAAATTAAGTGTTTTTTTAAATTACTCCATAAAAATAGTTTCTTATTATAATTTAACAACAAAAAAAAAAACCGTTCCCTTTTCAAATAAATGTCACATTTAAAACACTCCTTATGAGACGAAGATGATTCTAGATTTTCATAAATGTTTAAAAAAGATCCAAAAAAAATATTTGTTTTTTTATTTTTTATTTTCACTTTGCATTGTCCCTTTTAAAACAATTTAAAAAACCACCCAAGAATGTAAACGAAAAAAAAAATAAAACGTAAATGAATTTAAGTTATTTAAAAAAAGAGGGACCAGACTGTTAAAAAAAAATCCCAGATTGTAAAGTATGCCATACTAGTATGAGAATTGGACCAAAAGGGTTTCTTGATTATCTTTCACAAGAGTAGTTATAGAAGAAAAATTTTAATTGAATCTACTTCTACTTTAAAAAAGTGCAGATGGTACTTTTTAGAAATTCATACTTTAAAACGGTGAAAATGTGTAAGAAAGTTGATTTTGGTACCTTTTTGGGTCCTTTATAACTTTTTAACTAATAAACATAATAACATTTTTGAAAATTTTTTGGATACATCTTTTAAAATTTTGAGATACATGTTTCATATTTTTTTAAAATTCGGTCCTTTTTGGTGTAAAATGTAAAAACTGTATTTTTGGTACATTTTAAGCACATTAAGAAAACTTTTACTATTGTAAGGACTAACTTTGTAATATTTATTTAAATAAAATATTTGCTATTTATTTCGGTAAAAAAAAGTACCAAAAAGGGGAAAAACGGGAAATTTAGTTTTATTCAACCTCATTGCGCCAATTTCAATAAAATTTAGAAAATAGTTTATTTAATAACTATTTAATCTCTATTGGTTTATTATTTTGGAATTCGGGAACTACGGATCAAATTCGGGTAAATTGTTTTGTACTCTTTGAGAACACAATTTTTTTTGGACAAAAAGTGATATATAGATTTAAACGCGGTATATTTTGTGAACTTAATTTTTGAAAAAGTATATTCCCTGGCGAAATGAAAAATAGTACTCTTTTTTATTGGAATTTTCCACAAAGGTAGATTTTTTCCACTATTTCAATTGATTTTTTTTATTTCACTAATATATATGTAGAAACAACTATCTGTACGGTTCTAATTGAATAAATAATCTATAAGAGTAGCAAAGATAAGTAGATATTTGCTACTTATCTTTGCTACTTTTTCGTTCTTCAAATGGGAGTTAGAAGAAGATACAAAATCTTCTCTAATTTAAAGACTAAACACAAAATGTTATCTAGAATCTTCAATGTAACTCTTTGAACTTCCTACGTTTGAAAGCGAAACCTGTACAAAAGAGTATCTACAAGAAGCAAATTTTTAGTACTTTCATTTTTGTTGTTCAAATGATACTTCATGCATATGGAAACTAGAAACTAAACATACACAGTGTTAAATGAATAATATTCGACATAGGAAAAATCCTTATTTCACAATAATTTTTTTGTACTTTTTTTAAGGACTTATGACTTAAGAAAGTGTATAATGCAATAAACTTTAACAAGTTTTTAAGCATCACCTTCTTAAATTCACATGAAATTTTAGTACTTATTGTCTATCATATCTACTTCTATCTCAACTTCAGCTGGTCACTCTTAAATACCAAAAAACAAACAGCTCAAGTGTTTCTTTTTTGTCATCTTTTTGCCTTTTTTTTCATTTAACATGACGCCAATTTGTTTCTTAATAACTACATACACACAAATGCCCTTAAACACTATTCGAAATATAAAAAAAAAATTTAAAGAATATAAAGAATAACATACTCACTCGTAGTACTTTGGAATATGTCCACATTTATATCTGTCTCCGTGTCTGCATTTAGTTACACATCATATTGTGAAAAAAAAGATAATCATTTTGTTATCATCCTTCCATTTTTCTTTCATACGAGTATCCATCTATTTAGTATTGTCTGGCATTATTAATTGGGACAACTTGAGGTAGAATGGTGAATGTGTGTGTGTATATTTCTAAAAGAAAACAGAAAGGAAAAGTTCAAAAAATGATGGTGAAAAGGAGAATGGTTTAATGCTTGTTTAAAAAGAAAAACCCTACAAAAATTTTAAGAAACTAAAGCTATGTATACAAGGTTTGTTAGATCTTACAATGTTGTGAGAAAAATATTTAGAAAATGTCTAACAAGCTTGTCAACTTACAATTTTTGTTTTGCAACATTGTTTTTTTTTTAAAACGTTTCAAAACAAAAATTGTAAATTTACACGGTTGTAAGACATTTTCACACGATTGTTGGACCAACATTGTAAGATCTGACAACTGTGTATAACAGCTTTAATAGTTTCTTTAGAAATCAGGTCAACTATTTCTTATCAGATTCCTTATCAATGTTATTTTCAAATTAGCAAATTAACAAATTGCTAAATTGCGCCCAGACCTTACCTAACCAAGTTTACCACATTTTTAAATGTAGCTCAAAATATTTCAACAATGTATTGATATGTTTGTGTGAAAATTTTTGAATGATTGGCCAATTGGCTACAACACTTTATAGAATTCCTTTTTATTTTTTTTCTATAACTTTTGTCTAAAAACACATTTTTATAGTTTTTAATCTACTAGCAACCATCAGTTCTATTTACTTTCGAATTTTTTTCGGCAACTTTTAATACTCAATTCAAACAAACATGCCATTTAAATGTTTTCTACTCTTTTTTTTACATCCCCCTCCTCCATTATAATTTTCTAATAAATTTTTGTTTTTGTTACTCTTTTTGCAGACAACGTGGTCCCACTTTTGTTTGGACATTTAATTTGAAAACCAAGGAAAAGGCTGGCAAATGGACACTGGCTGGCGTTTGTCTACTGTTACAAATTTAAAATGTTTATTCAGCATCTTTAGTTAAAACACAAAAAAAAAATGAAAAAAAAAATAAGTTTCAATGTTTTAGTGTTTGTCTGTTGGTGCTAAACTATTACTTTTGCTACACATTGTTAAGAAACGTTGTTGATAAAATCTCTTTGATGATTTTGACAAAATGATAACAAAAAAAAAAAACTTACCAATCGCCAGAAATCTTAAATGTATAAAACACAAAAACTTTACAAAAGAGATTGAAAAGCAGCTAAGTGTGTCCTTATTATATTATTTGTAATTTCGTTTATTTTTTTTTCTTATTGCTGCTCATCTTTAAATACAATTTCAATGTTATTTTTCGCCATCTGTTTTTTTTTTGTTTTATTCTTTGATGAGAAAAAGATATAAATTGACATCATTATGTTTCAATTATATAGTTAAAATACTTGAGTGTCAATTAAAATGGCAACATTAAATTGCGAAAAAATCGAGAGTAAATTTGTTAATTTTATTTTTGTTTTAGATAAAAGGAAACAGTTTTCAATAGAATTTATTAACTGTGGTATAAGTTATGAAGATTGTAGTATATTTATTGGCTAATTTAATGAAGAACCTAATAGGAAAATATTGAATGGAAATTATGTATGTACCCCATAAAGAATCCCATTTTTTTTGTGAAAATACCATGGAAAAAATGGTTATAGTCCATGGATAAGCATAAAGTTTAGCGGTTAGTCTTAAAGGATAAAAACCGGTCCATAATTGACAATCACCCATTAGGTCATCTTCAGAAAATGTTTATAAAGATCAAACCTAGCTGAAACATGTATAACAAGGTAAATAGTTATAAATATGCTTTACTAGCTAATACCCGGTGTGCTTCACTACCCCAATAGAAATTCAGACCCCCCGCCCAGATGAAAGTCCCCTCTTTTTCCTTAAAAATTTTTTAGATGAATATTAAAGTTCTTCTTGCAAATTTTTATTTTGTACTTAATTATTGTGGAAGGTGCCGCGCCCCTTATGGGTAGTCCGCCAATTTATTTCTCAAAATGTTTACCTGGATGTTAAAGTTATTCGTTAAAATTCTAGCTGATAGATAAACGAATTTTTGTATTTAATTTATATGGAAGGTGCCACGCCCCCTAATGCCAGTCCGCCCACTTTTTATCCAAAATAATCGTATTGACACTAAAGTGGCTCCGTGGACACTTACTGCTATAACAAACAGTTAGTTAGTTAATTAGTTAGTTAGTTAGTTAGTTAATTAGTTAGTTAGTTAGTTAGTTAGTTAGTTAGTTAGTTAGTTAGTTTGTTAGTTAGTTAGTTAGTTAGTTAGATAGTTAGTTAGTTAGTTAGTTAGTTAGTTAGTTAGTTAGTTAGTTTGTTAGTTAGTTAGTTAGTTAGTTAGTTAGTTAGTTAGTTAGTTAGTTAGTTAGTTAGTTAGTTTGTTAGTTTGTTAGTTTGTTAGTTTTTTGGTTTGTTAGTTTGTTAGCTAGTTAGTTAGTTAGTTAGCTAGCTAGCTAAGAAACTAGTTAATTAGTTAATTAGTTAGTTAATTAATTAGTTAGTTAGTTAGTTAGTTAGTTAGTTAGTTAGTTAGTTAGTTAGTTAGTTAGTTAGTTAGTTAGTTAGTTAGTTAGTTAGTTAGTTAGTTAGCTAGCCAGCCAGCCAGCCAGCTAGTTAGTTAGTTAGTTAGTTAGTTAGTTCGTTAGTTAGTTAGTTAGTTAGTTAGTTAGTTAGTTAGTTAGTTAGTTAGTCAGTTAGTTAGTTAGTTAGTTAGTTAGTTAGTTAGTTAGTTAGTTAGTTAGCTAGCCAGCCAGCCAGCCAGCTAGTTAGTTAGTTAGTTAGTTCGTTAGTTAGTTAGTTAGTTAGTTAGTTAGTTAGTTAGTTAGTTAGTTAGTTAGTTAGTTAGTTAGTTAGTTAGTTAGTCAGTTAGTTAGTTAGTTAGTTAGTTAGTTAGTTAGTTAGTTAGTTAGTTAGTTAATATCCAACTTGGTTTCTCATAACTTCTCATTGCTTTTTTCAATTTTTTTTTTCGTTCCTAAATCTTTCCTTAAATTAAATTTATATTTCATTTGTTTAAATATAATTTCCTCTTATCAATATAAATATATAAAAAAGTGAAAAGCGGAAAACACTGCCATTACATAAGGAATTTTAATTTTCGTAACAAATGTTAATGCCACCAGCTGCCAATTCCCGTTACCTCACGTACAAATCTAAATATAACAAAACAATCTAAAAACTTCATCAAACGCGTACACTCATACATATGCACAAAAACACATCCGTTTCGTTTAAAAACAAAACGGAAATTACCGGTTTAATACCATGCAAGTGGTGGTGGTGGGAAAGATGATGACGACGATGATGATAGTGCAATTGAACATGATTCTAATTAAACAAAACTGAAAACAAGCTGCAAAATCAAAGAAGCCTACAATCAAGGCCACTAACTAGTTTAGAACTTATATGGAGAAAGACAGAGAGTAGGTACTTGCTATAAATACACATACAAACATATGTATGTGTACAACAGAAATTAAAACTTCATTATGGAATTCCTAGCCAACATTAACCTCGTTATTTAAAGGCCTTTCTTGGCTAAAGACGAATATGTGCGAATGTAGTGAAGAAAATGCAACATTTTCAATGTGTACAAATTTTTTTTTAATTTGAATTAGAAAGTTTGAAGTTTGATCGATATTATTGAATGTAAATGGTATGGTCTTACTCACACTATCAAAGCTAGACTTTTCCTGTATTTCAATTGCTATTACTTTTAACTATAATGGGCACTTTTATTGTTTACACAACGCCCGGGTCATTCATCAGCAGTTAAAACCAAAACATTCATTTGTGCTAAAGGTTTTCTTCAACAAAGACGTAACGTTTATTGCAACCGAGTAACACGGTTAGCACTCAGTTTAATTGAAGTTTGCAACGATAAAAAAATTCTAAAATTTGCCACAATCTTAAGAAGATTTTAATAAATTTGAAAATTTCGTGGTAATGAATGAAATGTCTGCAACTGAAATTTCTACTGAAAATGCAATACAACAGCAACAGCAAACTTTTCATAATCAACTAAGAAGCATGACTGGCACCAGTAGCAGCATCCCTGAAAATAACAACTCAACTAACATTTGCACCCGAAGCAGCAGCATCAGCAGTAACAATGACAGTGTCCTTTATGGAGCTGCTGCTTGTCTGCCGTTGTCAAATGATGCCAGATTAGAGTTTATAACAAGTTATACATTAACCAGTTTACGACTTAAGCATGATAAATGGCATAAAATGATGGCCACCCAGGAGTATCAGGTAAAACTTACAACAATAATAAAAAATACTATTCTCACACAAATGGAAAGAATACACATGTTGTGTTACGAACAACAACAATATGAACAACATTTTAATACTCTATTGTATAAAATAATTTATTATTGCAACTATTTTTTTTTTGTATCTTTCGTCAACAATTTATTATTGTTGTTTTTATCTTGTTGCTGTAGTGTCATTGCTAGGTCATTGTTTTAAATTATTTACCAAATTCATAATTGTTTTGCACAGTAGTTAACCATGCTGGTATTTATAGTGTTGAAAATAGTTTAAGTGATACTATTTTATTTGTGGCCATTTTGTTTAACATGTTTAACTGTACATTTAACAGATATAATATAGACATACGGACGCAACTATTTCGTCTTAAAATTATTCCCGCAGGGAGCATGTTAACTTGGTGAAATCTCCACCTTGGTATTATTGCAATCCTGGGGAATAGAGGTATTACCATTACCTCTAGTCAGCCGGGACTATACACTAGTGATGTCAAATGTATCCTCGGCTTGGCCTTGTAATGATTTGGCATGTGTTTTAACCAGAGCACAAGATAATCTGGTACTACGGGTGGCCAGGACTTGTCCTGTCTGGCCAGTTGGCTGAAGTTTCTTCGGATTGCAATAATGCCGAAAATCGCTGGGAGAGAATGTTGGTTTAAGGACTGATATATCATATACCCAATGGGTTTTGCTGGATTCCTGAACCCGATCGGTATTTTATACCGGTCGCATAGTGGGACACCGGTATATGCTGCGGAATTGTCAGTTTAGTATTCAATGGTTGCCTGCCATCTCGTAGAGTAATCTTCATGAATGGAAATGGAACTGATGCGAAAATTGGTGAAATATCAGAAAGTCTGCGTACATTGGAGATTAGTACTGATATAGTATGTATTTTTACGCTTCGGGGAAGTTCTTCGATAATGCAATCTTTCATGGCTAAGGTTGGTAATCTTCCGGTATATCCGAAGATTGATTTCACCTGATTTTGGGGTTTGTCTCCCCTTCTATTGACTTTAGACCAGTGATTGCTTTTTCCTTTTCGGGTGTGCATTATGCTTAAGCCTATGCTGCCTGTCATTCCGCAACGGGGCTACTGCAGCAAAGTGCTTGTATATGGACCGGCTCATCTATGTACAAAAATTGCCATCTGAGTTCTTCATTGAAGGTTTCAATGAAGTCAAGTCTACCCAGTGGATGAAAAAGACCACCGTGAAATAAGACCATCAAGGCAGGTGTTCACGTTAAGCACTCAACATTCGTCTTAAAATCGTAAAAAAATACAAAATATGCTTGTGTGGAATTGCGACCAATATTTCAAAGAATCTAAAAACCAATATAAAAATACATATAACTATTAAACTCGCTGCCTTCTTTATAGTTAAAACATTCTTTACAAAAATAAATTTTAATTGTTTTTATTAAATAAATACCTATTCAATTTAAACGTGCATATGTATGCATTTGGATTAAACAAAAAATATTTACGAATAAACTAGTTGTAGTTTATGTTCGTATTGTCAAGAAAAAAATATTCCAAAACCGAACTCAACTGAACTATAGCAACTAAAATACATAAAATGGCAATGACCATTATAAATATTTAAATTATTACATAAATTCATATAAAAAACAAATAAAGTATAATCGGGCATGGCCGACTATATGATACCCAAAAGACCTTTTCGGGTGTTTTTATTGTATGGGGGGTAGATGAAATAATATACCAATTTTAATCATTTTCAATTGGTTTTGCCCTTGTGCCAAAAAAAAACATATGTGCCACAGAATTATCTCGAAAATTGAAAACTGTACCTTGCTCACAAGCTTTAAATGAAGCCAGACAGACGGACATGGTTTAAACGACTTAGAAAACTATTCTAAGCCAACTGGTGTACTTTAAGGTGGTTATTGAAATAATATTTTTGTGCATTACAAACACCAGTACAAATTTAAAATACTACTAAAGTGGTGTAGGCAATAACTATAAAGGATAATAAATAATAAACAAAACAAAGACACACTCACATTTTAAACATTCACACAATTGTTTAATACATATTTAATAACAATAACAATAAAATACATATTCCTTTAGAATTTACAGCATATTTATAGATTTAAATAGTCACAATAGGAAATACTCAATATAATTGAAACTACCGGTCATCACCTCCATGAAAGTCCTTATAAAAAACAAAGTCTATAAAGCCTAGAAATCTGCGTGATCCTAATATTCAATTATTCTCTTAGACATGTTTTTAAAAAGATCATTAAATAAAATCAGTACAATAAGTCCAAAAATCTGAGACAACCTCTGAAAAATTCATCAGACAGACAAATTATGTGTGTAAAATTAAGCAGGGGGGAGAAAAGACAAAAAAAAAATAAAAAAATAAATTTTAGAATATAATTTGTAATTGTAATGAACATATAAATAAAAACATTTTAAAATTTAATATGATAATAGCGTTTTTTTTTTAAACTCGGGTACCAAGTACTAATTTTTAGTACTTTTTTGTTCCTTAAGTGGCATTTTTTTAAATTTTCTCAAAATATACATATAAGAGGGGACTTTTTGTTAAAAGATCGATCCTAGAAATATAAAAAAAAATCAAACATTTTGAGCCTTGAGAAAAGTATTTTTGGTTCGTTTTCGTTTTTCAAAGGGTACTTTTTGAATCATTTAAAATATTGTTTGAATTAAAATCATCAAAAATGTACTTTTTGGCTCTTTTTCGAAATTCAAATGGTACTTTTTTATTTCTTAAAATTTTGAATATAGAAAAATTTATAAAATTAAACTTTTTGCCAGTTTTGGTTCATTAACAGGTCTACAGACTATTTTTCTATTAAAAGTTAACTTTATTAAAACTTATTCATAAAAAACAAGTAATGTCGGACTTGGCCGACTATATAATACCCTACACCAGTTATGAATATATAATGTGGTTTATTTTTAATAATATAGTATTTATATTGAAAATTACCTTGATTCCGATTTATTTAAGAAATTTATTGATAAAAATTTATTGAAAAACTTTTTTTATAAAAGGGGCTTTATATAGGGGATAGGAGCAAATGTGAACCGATCCCAATAAAATGGGCTGAATAGATTTGTATTTATATGATATTTATATAATATATATAATATTTGTTTGTGCTAAATTTAATTGCAATAACAATGTTAATAAATGAATTGCAGATATTCAAGTCACTTTCTGAAGTGGGCTTTGTATGGGGGCTAGAGTCAAATGAAGTCCGATCATTTCGAAATTTGACAAGGCTTGTATAAAACTTAGTTATGCGAACTTTCATCGAGATACATTTATATTTTATATAATTATGGGCACAAAGGCCTTTTTGGGGGAGTTCAGTTGTATGGGGGGCTAGGTGAAATAATGAACCGATTTTAAGAATTTCCAATAGGCTTTGCCCTCAGGTCAAAACAAAAGTGTATTCCAAATTTCATCAAATTATCTTAAAAATTGCTGTACTTTAAAAACAACGTTTACATGGACACACGGACGATCGAACGGACGGACGGACATCGTTAAATCGACTCAGAATGTGATTCTGAGTTGATCAGTATACTTTAAGGTGGGTATAGTACTAATATTTTAATGCGTTAAAAACATCAGCACAAACGCATAATACCCTTCCAACTATAGTGGTATAGGGTATACTTATAGAAAATTTACAACAGAAAAAAAATTATTTGAAATTTTTCTATAGAAAAAAAAAATATTAAAAATAATCTTTTTAAACTAAATTTTATCGAAAATATGAAATTAAATAAAAAAATATATAGAAAAGAAAATTTATCAAAAAATTTAAGTAAAACAAGTATAAATAATATTTTCTCCTAAAGAAAATTTTCCCTGTATCGAATAGTCTTCAAATAGATAATTTTAGGATTCTTTATTGTTATACCTATTGTAGAATAAAATTAATTTTATATAAAAAGCTAATTCTTTCATATTTTATAAAATAGTCAAAAGCTTGTTAAACATATTAAATAAACTCTCCATAAAATATCATATTATTATCCAAGTAAAAAGCATCGTTTTTCCTTCGAAATTTATGGTTAATGACAGTTTGTTATAACTTCGATAACAACACCACATATAGTAAATAAGGGATTAAAGCAAAAAGAACAGTAGCACATTAACCTTTTACAGCATTATAGGGGACAAAACAGTTAACAATAAATTTCAAAAAAAGGTTCTTGTTTTTGAATCCTGTTAGTTCAATTAATTTGCTGCGATTTGTGATAACAAAAAAAAAACGTAACTAATGACAAATAGAAGAAAACTTCGCAAAAAGTAAACAATTTTAAGCAATGAAAAAACATGCTTAATGATTGTAATGTTACTGTTTATGATATTGAAGGATATAAAATAATACGTTTGTAAAATTTTTTACATTATCCTAGTTTAGTTTTTTTATATTGATTCCCTTCCTCTTGTTTGTTCAATTTAATTTTCCAGCTCATTTTGTTGGATTGGCTTAACAACCCACAACGACGTCTACTTGTTATGACACTCAATCCGGCTGGTCATTTAATACCAAAAAATTCAATAAACGATTTGTATCATCATAATTACGCCACACTAATGCCTAAAACTATAACAACAACATCAGCAACAGCAGTAGTTCCCACTACCACAACAACAGCACTCTCATCGATATCAGTCAATGCTACATCCAGCGAAGAGCTGGCAGGAAATTATAAAAAGAATATTGAAGTATCATTACCATCTGCGCCAACATCATCGATAATTGCTCCTGCAATTGCCACTGTAGCTGCCACAGCAGCTATGACAGCTGCCACGGCTGCTTTACTCACACCTCTACCACCACCCTCGAGCAGTTTTTCAACATTGGATGGTGTGCCGCGTGGTAAATGTGTGTATTTCGTAAAACGTCAATTGCATGCTGCTGTAGCCTTAACAAGAGACAACTATCGCCATGAAGTAATTTTTGGTGATTTTCCCATACACAGTAAAATTGAAACTTTATCAGTATTGTTTGATGAGATATTGCAACCGTTGTTGCAGAACTCACAAAATCGCAAATTATGGCCCGAAGTTGTGGGTAAAGATTTAAATACACGCATGAAAGATGTAAGAAATACATTAACGGAGGTAAGTGTGTTCACTCTCATATTTTCCTATTTTTTTTTGGGAAATTTAATATATTTTTTCACAAAAATTTATTTAGAATTTTTTTCATAATTTTTTTCATTATAGAAAACTTTCCAAAAAATTTTCAACTTTTTATTTTTTTAAATATTTTCTCTTTATAAACAATTTTTGATAAATTTTCTCTTTGCTGATTTATAGAAAATTTGAGTAAATTTTTTCTTTTAAAGGAAAATTTCGATAAACCTTCCTCTTCTATAGACAAGTTTGGTTAAATTTTGCTTTTTTATAAAAATTCTTCATAAATTTTGCCCTTTAATATAAACATAAATTATACTTTTTTTATTAATTTTTTTTCTTTCTCTTATAGAAAATTTTCGAGAACTTTTTCTTTATAAAATATTTTCAAAAAATTTTAAAATTTTATTTTAATTTCACTATAAATTTTGCACTTTTATAGAAAACTTTCAATAAAATTTCCTCTTTTTTGGCAGATTTTCGATATCTTTGTTTTTTAATCTTTATGCTCTTTTGTAGAAAATATTTGATCAATTGTTCTTTTTTATAAAAAATTTTCGACAAATAAATAATTTATGATAAAATTTTTCTTAGAGAAAATTTTTGAGAAATTTTCTCTTTATAGAAAATTTTCAATGAATTTTGTTCTTTAATGAAAAAATTTTTAATAATGTTCTTCTTTTATAGAAAATTTACTATAAATTTTCATTCTCTTATAGGAAATTTTCGACAATTTTTTTTTTTTAATTTTTGATAAATTCTCTTTTCTTTGTACAGTTTTCAATAAATCTTCATTTGTAAAAAAATTTTCTATAAATTATCTTCTGTTATAAAAAATTTTTGATAAATTTTTCTTTTTATAGAAAATGCTTGATAAATTATATTCTCTTTTGGAATGTTTTCAATAAAATTTCCTTTCAAAAAAAATTTCGATAAATTTTTTTCTGTTATAGAAAATTTTCAATAAATTTTTAAAAAATTTTTGATAAATTTTTCTTTTTATATAAATTTTTCGATAAATTCCCTTATTTTTGGAAAACTTTTAATAAATTATCTTTTCATACAAAATTTTCGATAAATTCTCTTCTATTATAAAAATTTTTCTATATTTTTTTTTTAGAGAATTTTCGATAAATTCTCTTTTCATTTAAAAATTTTGTAAATTTTTTTTGTTATTGAAAATTTTCGATAAATTATTAGAAATTTATAAAAAAAATGTTTATAAACTTTTCTTTTTATATAAAATTTTCCATAAATTCTCTTATTTTTCTTTTGGAAAGCTTTCAATAAATTTTCATTTCATACAAAATTTTCGATAAATTCTCTTCTATTATAAAAAGTTTTTGATACATTTTTTTAGAGAATTTTCTATAAATTTCTTTTTATAGAAAATGTTTGATAAATTATTTTCTATTATAGAAAGTTTTCGAGAAAATTTTCTTTTTATAGAAATATATAAATGTTCATCTCTTTTGGATAAATTTCAAAAAATTTTCTTTTAATAGAAAAAATTTCGATTGTTCATATTTACTCAAATTTCCTTCTAAAATTTTCTCCCTTTTGCTAAATTTCCTATTACAGGTGATATAACCAAATTTTAATTTTGTACAATTTTTAAAAACAAAATATAAATTTCTCTAATTTAAATATTTTTATCTTTAGTAAGTACTTGCACGTCTTCTTTCAAATTGCTCTGCTCTATTTTATTTAGCTTCTTATAATATTTTATAATAATCCTAGGATATATTTACATTCATATTTAGCCAATAGAAAAAAAGGTGTAAATTTACATTTTAAAAGATTAACATTATTATTATTTTTGCAATATGGGCAAATATTTTCACAACAATAATTTCTTGTACGTTTTGTATTTTTATTACAAAATTTATTGAATTTAATAACAATATAGAAACTTAAGAGTATTTTCCAAACAACAAGAACAGAAACTCATTATTATTGTTAGGATAAAGGTTATAATAACAAACAAAAAATTGAAATACACTGAAAGAAAAATAATAAAAGTTTATATAACAAAAACACGATACACGAACTAATTTGGAAAAATCTTGTATATTAAACAGAGGGAAAAATAAATATACACGCCTTTTAACAAAGTGATACCATAGAGTTTCTAATTTTTCAATAACATCCGTTGTCAAAGTATATACAAACGTACAACAATACTCATTGCCAACATCTAAACTTTATACACATCCGTTGACTAAATGTTAATAAACGTGGTAAGCTCACTATTGACACCGGATTGTTTGTCAATAGTCGTACGTTTGCATATACTTTAACAACGGATGTTATTGAAAAATCATAAACACTTTGGTGTTAATTTGGACTCAAGCGTGTAAATTTCCTTTTCCCTCTGTGTATGTACTTTAAATAATAAAATTTTCCTCAAGTATAGGTGTAATTTAGCCCAGTTACATTGTAGGTTGTCGTTAGGTGTACTAAGTTTCTTGGTCATGTTGCTCATCTAAAAACCATTGTCTGTCTAGTCTTTATTACTTATTACAACAAGTGCTTATCTATTGGTTTCTTATTATTTTTCGGTTTATCCTCTACTACTATACATCTTGTGTTTTCTTTAATTTTGTTCAATTTTTTTCTTTTTTTTTTTGATTATTACAGATTAAAGGCAAAACCAACAATATAACAATTTTATTGTTATTAGTTTCGCCAACAGTCATTGAACAAGTTGCAAGTCACATCAAACAAGGGTAAGTACTTTTTCTAGAGAGCTGGAGATGTGTAGGTATTGTTGCCTCTTTCAAAAACAACTGCCAGTTGGTTAAACAATTATATTTTCTTTTTTTTTCGATTTTTTGACTTAAAGACAAAAGGTGATATACATGTTTAACTTGGTGATATATTTTTACTAAAAGAAAAAAACATTAAAGTATTTTTCAGAAAACAAAACAACTCGAAAGATTTCTATGAAAACTTTTGTTAAAAACGTGTTGTTAACCTTTAAAGTTAGAAAAAGATCTTCTAAAAAAATAGAAAATTTCAAATTACGTTAAAATTTCTTTCTTACAAATATTTTTATTAAAATTTTTTCTACAGAAAATTTTCCTTAAATTTTCATTTTATAAACATTTCTTTTTTAAAGAAAAATTTAGATTAAATTACATCTTTTATTTTATTTTTTCATATATTTTAAATATTTTTAAAAACACATTTTAGGGTTAAATTTAACTCGAAAGAGCCAATAAATTTCTAGGCATTTCGATAATACTTGACTAAGTACATATCCATACATATATTTCAATAGAAGGAGAAAAATTACATAAATCCTTGAAAACGTATTTAAATATTGTACTCGTACTCCAATATGAACTAAAACTAAACGAATGAACACAAAAGTGTTTATGGTTAACAAGAACGTGCAAGAAATGGAGCACCCAAAGCAAACTTATACTTTAAAATACAAACCCAGCGGTCTTACTGCTGCATGGGTCAGGGTATGATAAAGACATAATATTTTTAGTACCATTTTACCCAGGCTATAGTTAAAGATATCGGGCAACCGCCACTAATCAACCACCATTCGCTAGCTATATCAGCAGCTCAATGAATGACACGCCACTTAAATAAATAACAAATTCATAATTAGTGTAAGGATAAAAAATATGTTTTTAATTATTTGTCATAAAAATGTATAGAAACTACATTATTCACATGAAATTGGTTCCATGCATTGCAGGTTATTGATTAACACCCACATTAACCCATTTACCAATACACAAGAACAATGTAAATGCGTACAAATTGGCCAAGAATTTATAGTTTTAAGACTATTTTGAATAACTTGTAAAAACGTCTTTTACATTTTATATACACAAGTATTTTCTATGTATATGTATGTACATATATAAAATAAGCAGTATTTAAGTATTCCATTATATTTGTAGCCACTCCAACACTCTATTCTTTACAAGTATAATTGCAAAAGTATCTCTATATACTTAAACATCTTCAATTCTTTAACGTAACATTTTACAAAGAGTTTTTCAAATAAAATGAATAAACTTGTGAAAATATTTAACATAATTTTTTTTTCTTTTACTTTCTTAAATATTTGGAAATGTTTAAAAAAGAAATCAAATAAATGTTTTAAAACAAGGAAGAGAAAATTAGGAATAAAACCATAAAAAAAACAAACTGTAAAATGTGGCTCAAATGGGGTCAATCAATGGAGTGTTCATTTGTTGTAAATAGTTTTTGGCAGAATAAATATATATATATATATATTTTTTTTGTTCTTTTGTCTTTCGTTATTCATTAGTTATTAAGAATTTCAACTCGCAAAATGTAACCATAATAAAAGGATCTGTAATAAAAGTTACAATTGTTAAAAGAGCGTAAATTTAGGCGGACAAGTGCTGATTTCGTATTTTCTTGTTTTTTTATTAAATGGCAATGTTCTAGAGTATTCAATTGCTTTTCAATCGTTAAGAAAAAACTTTGTCGTTATAGTGAAGAAACATTGGAGAGATCTTCAAAGCAATGGATTGAAAATAAAAATAACACAGTAACTCGTTACATAGAATTAAAACTCCATTTATATAGTGGAAGTAAAAGTAAATTTTTTTATTTTACTATAAGAAGTGGAAAAAGTACAAAAGCATTCCATTTAAATCTGCACTAATTTTAATTTTAAAAAATAAAAAAATAGGGATAAAGTAAAACTCTTCTTGACCAAGAACTGAACTAGAACTGAACTAGAACTGAACTAGAACTGAACTAGAACTGAACTAGAACTGAACTAGAACTGAACTAGAACTGAACTAGAACTGAACTAGAACTGAACTAGAACTGAACTAGAACTGAACTAGAACTGAACTAGAACTGAACTAGAACTGAACTAGAACTGAACTAGAACTGAACTAGAACTGAACTAGAACTGAACTAGAACTGAACTAGAACTGAACTAGAATTGAACTAGAACAAATCTAGATCTAGAACTAGAACTATCTAGAACTATAAGTGAACTAGAACTGAGCTAGAATTTAACTGACATAGTACCGAAACCATTATGTAAAACATTAAATTGTTAATAATAATTAATAATTTAATGTAAAATATTTAGGCAACTCTCAAGATTATGCTTTATAGAAGCATTAGTAACAAAGTCAAGTTTAATAAATTGTTCAAAATAAAATTATACCTTTATGTGGGAAATTTCGTGTCAAGTGACCTAACTCTTAAAATAACTGTACCATAATTAATACTATAATACGCGGACCATTTTTACTTGAAAAGTTTTTGAATAAAAAAATATACGACTAACCGTGGTGCAAATTTCTTCCAAATCGCAAGACTACTATTTTAAAAGATTGATCACTTGACACGAAATTGCCCATATGTATGTAATATACGAATGTATATTAAATTTCACGAATAAATTTAATACATTTTACCTTATTAAAATAATAATTAAATATTAAGGTTTTCTAAATAAACACTAGCAATTTACATTTGACCAACTTTGCTTTTGCAAAAATCTCTAATTTAGTTTATTTTTGCAGCTCATTATGCTGTAACTAATATAGAAACAGTAAGTAATGCAACAAACTACTTGCAACGTCTACTAAGTACTTTATGTTTTGACTGCTACTAGTGCGTTAATTAGCTGTTGCAAACAACAAAATTGTTAACGTCAACAAAAAACTTTAAAACAACAAAAACTTTATGTGTATGTATGTGTGTGTGAGCTAGCGAATCAAAACTTTAAGGACGTTCTAATGAGCGTTTATATTATTTACAACATAACAGTATAGTACAATATTTTGTGCAATACTAAATAAATAAGCAAATATTTCATACTAAACTAGAAGACGAAAATTGTTGACTGAAAAAAATGTTTATTCTCACAAAGAAAAAGTTTGTTATTTATAGTTTTGCAACAACTTTTATACGCAATTTCTACAAACAATTGAGTGGCTTAATATTTTCAAATATTCAAACAAATTATTAACCTTATTAACACTAATGGTAGAGGAAATATTTTCAGGAATTTATTATGGAAAATGTTTTTATTTTAAGGATGAAGGAATATACTACTGGATATTAAATGGGTTACTTAGTATTAGTTATTTAAATTTGTTCGGTTGTCATAGTGTTAATTATTAATTAAAAATTTGAGTTTCTTTCAATTAGTTGACATTTTCAAATGGTTTATTTAAGGCTTAATTCGGCCTTGTGTTTGCTTTTTATTTTTTATTTATGGTTGTTTTTAGCTAATTAATATTTGAAGGACAAATAATTTTAGTTTAAGAAAATTTGTATTTTCGCTCACGTTTTTTTTTATGTAGAAACTATTCAATTGTACTGTAGTCGTCTTGAGAGATTATTATTTTAATTATGTTTATTATTATATTTTATTTATTAATTTTTATTAAATTTATAGTTCAGTTCAATTATTTTTATAAAAATTTTCCTTAAAAATTATTTATAGAAACCTTGAGTCCTCCATAGAGCCAAAATTTCGCTCACTATTGGAAGAAATGTTTATCAATTGGACAACACAAATACATGAAATTCTACAAGAGAAATCAGATTGTGTTCACAGTTCCAATACACCGGCAGCAACAAGATCAATGAAATCTTCTATTGTAACAGTCACAACGCCACAGCAAGAAATAAATTTCTGGTTAAATCGTCAGCAAAATTTACAAAACATATACGATCAATTAAGAGAAAGCTCCCACAAATCCCTAGCATTTATATTAGAATCCATAGATTCTGCATACTATCCACCATTTATGAAGATTTTCAAACGACTTATTTTCGCTTGGCAAGAATCCAAGGACATTACTTTATGGCTGCAGCCATTATTGCGTCAAATGGCCACATTTAATGCCGTAAATTTTTGTAACGCGCAGGAACTGATTGCTCCATTAGTGCATGTTATCCACCTGATTTGGTCTAATGCTCGTCATTATCGTACCACGCAACGTATGACGGTGTTGTTACGTTGCATTTGTAATTTAATGGTACGTAGAGCAGGTGAGGATTTGGAGGTTTCAACACTCTTTCATACTGAAGCCGATGAGGGTCTTCTGAAGATTAGCAGAACCATTGAAATTTTGGAAATGTTTAAGTGTGTTGGTTTTTTTGTTATTATAAAACTTAAATAGTATTTTAATACTTATATTCACTAGATCCAAACTTTTGGAGTATAAAACAAAATATACCAGTAACCAAACCATATTACCAGCTTTGCCTCCTTTGGCTTCAAGTCTGGCTTCAGCTAATTCTTTGTCGTTTTCTTCATCATCGATGGAGCTACAGCAATTGTGGCGTTTTTCTAATGAAGATGTATTTGGTTTAGCTTTAAATGGCTTTCTAGAACAACTCTTGGAATTACAAAGAATATTTGAAGCTGCTGTTACTTTTCAAAGTTTAGAGAAATTGGAAATTGGTGGCGGTCGTGGTAAAATGTTAACCGATAGAATACGTCAGGTAATATGATAAAAGAAGCAAATGTTTTATTAGGTTAATTATAATTTTATTGTTTTTGTTGTTTTCCTTTGCAACCTTTTCAGATTCACGGCGAATTCAAACTACTGTTTGAGGACTGGACTAAATTGGAAATTGATTTAGGTCAACCGGCATCGGTTACAGCTACGAACTTTACTTACAACCACATTAAGAGACAAACTTTTAAAAGAGAACAGATTTTATTTTTTCAACGTATGCATGTATTAGAAAAAAAATTAGCCACCATATTGCAACAAGCCTACAATGATTGTCACAACTGGGAGCAACTAACAAAGGTGAGATAGTCGGTTTGGAAAGATATTAATTATTTACAATCTCTTACTATACTATAGGCTGAATTTGGCTAGATTAGATAATAGACTAGACTATAAACTATCCTAAAAACTAGACTATAGACTAGACTATAGACAAAATTACTGGACTATAGACTAGACTACAGACTAAACTACAGACTGGAATATAGACTAGACTATAGACTTGGCTATAGACTAGACTACAGACTAGACTATAGACTAGACTAGACTACAGACTAGACTTGACTACAGACTAGACTAAACTAAACTACAGCCTAGACTACAGACTAGACTACAGACTAGACTAGACTATAGACTAGACCAGACTATGTACTATAATAGACTAGACTATAGACTAGGATATAAACTAGATTATAGACTAGACTATAGACTACACTACAGACTAGACTATAGACTGAACTATGGAATATACTAGACTACAGACTAAGCTATAGACAATAGACTAAACTATAGATTAGAATATAGACAAGAATATAAACTAGACTATAAACCAGAATATAGACTAGACTATAGATTCGACTATAGATTAGATTATAGATTAGACAATAGACTCGACAATAGGTAGTCTATAGAGTAGCCTATTAACGAGACTATAGACTAAACTTGAATTAAAACTGAACTAGATCTTAAGCTATAGTTATAGACTATGATATAGACTAGATTATAGACTAGACTATAGACTGGACTATAGACTAGACTATAGACTAGACTATAGACTAGACTATAGACTAGACTATAGACTAGACTATAGACTAGACTATAGACTAGACTATAGACTAGACTATAGACTAGACTATAGACTAGACTATAGACTAGACTATAGACTAGACTATAGACTAGACTATAGACTAGACTATAGACTAGACTATAGACTAGACTATAGACTAGACTATAGACTAGACTATAGACTAGACTATAGACTAGACTATAGACTAGACTATAGACTAGACTATAGACTACACTACAGACTAGACTATAGACTGAACTATGGAATATACTAGACTAAGCTATATAACTATAGATTATAATATAGACAAGAATATAAACTAGACTATAAACCAGAATATAGACTAGACTATAGATTCGACTATTGATTAGATTATAGATTAGACAATAGACTCGACAATAGGTAGTCTATAGAGTAGCCTATAGACTAAACTTGAATTAAAACTGAACTAGATCTTAAGCTCGCAGTAAATCCAAACCTGTAAACTTCCCCATCTGCTGACCAACCACCTTTACCATTATCCTTTTGTCACTATCTACCTTTACATTCTTTAAACTCTTCAATGTCTTTTAACCTTTTACCAACTTTCAACCGAAATTTTCAATCAGTTCTCCATTTTTTTATTTCTTTTCAATTACTTTTTTTTCTCCCTTTTACGTACATATGTATGTGTGTGTTGGTACTTTTTGTGGTAATAATGGTTGACATGAATGCCTGGTTGAATGGTTGTGCGAAAGAAAATTCCGTTTTTTTTTTATTTAGCTTACAACAATGTTTGCCAATATCGTGCAACGACAAACCATTCAAACCGAATTAATGGTAATTTTACCGCACATCTTTAGCGTATTGAAGGAAGAATTGCTTTTGATTGAAACCATTGTCAGTGAAGTGCTATTGGCATTTGAATATAAAGGTGTTGAAGCCATACCATTGGAAATGAATTTTCCAACTATAGCTGGTGCCATGATGTGGTTGGAGAATTATATGAAAAGATGCGATGTCTTTGCTGGCAATGAATTGAATGCTTTAATAACTACACTGTAAGTAAGTGTATGTTAATTGGAAATAAACAGAAAAATACAATAGAATTAAGTTAATGCAGGTACAGAGCAACAAAAAAAAAATATGAATTAATGCGTGAATAAGTTATTGAGAATACACTGGAGAAAATGGCTGAAATATTTGATTTATAAAATATATAAAAATCTACTACGCTACTATAGATAAAAGGATACAATGCATTTGTACACTGAGAAATGTTATTCCAAATTAACTTTGTTAAATAACCTCATATTAAATTTCTTTCAGTGTACTCTCGCACTTACACTGATTTTATTTTTAAATAAGAATTATGTCAAAACCATTCTTCCCTAAACATCAACGAGATACAAATAAACTTTACCAAAATCCGCAATATTTCAATTCAAATTTTTATTACGATTGAAGCACTAGAGAATGGTTTTGATGTTTCAAGAAAGATCTTTTGTTACTGAGACAAATTTTCTTCATGTATTTTTGGTTGACTTACTAAATAGCGTTAAGTAATTTTCATCATCTTTTTTACTCTACACTTTAATACACAAACAAATACCAATGTCATGTTATCCTGACAATTACTCACACATACAACTACATAACAACCCCATATATCCTTTTAGTCTTGCTGCTGACAATCCTTTAAGTTCACAATATGAAAAGTTGACTGCTCGACGCGATATTTTGACAACAAAACTTAGTAATTTGCAGTTGAAAATTTGGAACAATTGGCAGCAGACAATTGAGAAACGCATTGCCAAAGGACTCGATTCAAAAGTGATGATGATGACGATGTCGACAATGATAACAAAACACCAACAACAGCAACAAAGCTGTACAAGTAATTCTGTTGAAAATCTAGCAGAAGCTGAAGGTTATCCTGATATGAGTATTAGATGTAAGAGCAGCGACAGTGTTAGTAAGCGAAATAAAAAACTCAAAAACACCTGGCTGGCCAACAACCAAGCACAATCATATTCTTCTCCAACTAATGCTTCTGCTGCTTATTGTCATCATGTCAACACTGCTTTAACTGACAAAACGGATTCTACTATTGGATTTTTATACAATTCTAATAGTGCAAATGAAAGATTCTGTAGTGCTTTGGCAGAGGATGATGTTTTAAATAAATCATCATTTGTTAGTGACGTGAAAATCCTAAAAATCAATTTATCCTTAGAACTTTTTACCTTATTGAGAGAAACGAAATATTTGTTGGCTCTACAAGAAATTCATAAGAGACAAAAACAACAGGGCGAGACTACAGTTACAACTACATCATCCAATATCCAGTTAACAACACAATTAACAACTGTGTCAACAACTCAGCAACAACATCAACAGCAGCAACAACAACCTCATCAATTGCCTTTAACACTTTTAGATTTGTACGCACAGCGCGATATGTTTTGGCAACGTAAGATCAAACTAATGAAAATCGCCGAATACTACAACAGCATCAGGGAGGGCTTAAATACATCCAACGAAATGCAATTAATTCAGCCTGTAGTCGATGTCATCGATGAACTTGTAGAATGCGCTAGCAAAACATTGACATGGCGGAACTTTGGTAAGCAGAGTCATACATGTTAATCTGTACCCTGTAGATTTGAAAATAATATGTTGATATCTTCCCAAAAACAGTAGACTAGATTATAGATAAGACTATAGACTAGACTATATACTAGACTATATACTAGACTATAAACTAGACTATAGACTAGACTATAGACTAGACTATAGACTGGACTATAGACTAGACTATAGAACTAGACTATAGACTAGACTATAGACTAGACTATAGACTAGACTATAGACTAGACTATAGACTAGACTATAGACTAGACTATAGACTAGACTATAGACTAGACTATAGACTAGACTATAGACTAGACTATAGACTAGACTATAGACTAGACTATAGACTAGACTATAGACTAGACTATAGACTAGACTATAGACTAGACTATAGACTAGACTATAGACTAGACTATAGACTAGACTATAGACTAGACTATAGACTAGACTATAGACTAGACTATAGACTAGACTATAGACTAGACTATAGACTAGACTATAGACTAGACTATAGACTAGACTATAGACTAGACTATAGACTAGACTATAGACTAGACTATAGACTAGACTATAGACTAGACTATAGACTAGACTATAGACTAGACTATAGACTAGACTATAGACTAGACTATAGACTAGACTATAGACTAGACTATAGACTAGACTATAGACTAGACTATAGACTAGACTATAGACTAGACTATAGACTAGACTATAGACTAGACTATAGACTAGACTATAGACTAGACTAGACTATAGACTAGACTATAGACTAGACTATAGACTAGACTATAGACTAGACTATAGACTAGACTATAGACTAGACTATAGACTAGACTATAGACTAGACTATAGACTAGACTATAGACTAGACTATAGACTAGACTATAGACTAGACTATAGACTAGACTATAGACTAGACTATAGACTAGACTATAGACTAGACTATAGACTAGACTATAGACTAGACTATAGACTAGACTATAGACTAGACTATAGACTAGACTATAGACTAGACTATAGACTAGACTATAGACTAGACTATAGACTAGACTATAGACTAGACTATAGACTAGACTATAGACTAGACTATAGACTAGACTATAGACTAGACTATAGACTAGACTATAGAGACTAGACTATAGACTAGACTATAGACTAGACTATAGACTAGACTATAGACTAGACTATAGACTAGACTATAGACTAGACTATAGACTAGACTATAGACTAGACTATAGACTAGACTATAGACTAGACTATAGACTAGACTATAGACTAGACTATAGACTAGACTATAGACTAGACTATAGACTAGACTATAGACTAGACTATAGACTAGACTATAGACTAGACTATAGACTAGACTATAGACTAGACTATAGACTAGACTATAGACTAGACTATAGACTAGACTATAGACTAGACTATAGACTAGACTATAGACTAGACTATAGACTAGACTATAGACTATAGACTAGACTATAGACTAGACTATAGACTAGACTATAGACTAGACTATAGACTAGACTATAGACTAGACTATAGACTAGACTATAGACTAGACTATAGACTAGACTATAGACTAGACTATAGACTAGACTATAGACTAGACTATAGACTAGACTATAGACTAGACTATAGACTAGACTATAGACTAGACTATAGACTAGACTATAGACTAGACTATAGACTAGACTATAGACTAGACTATAGACTAGACTATAGACTAGACTATAGACTAGACTATAGACTAGACTATAGACTAGACTATAGACTAGACTATAGACTAGACTATAGACTAGACTATAGACTAGACTATAGACTAGACTATAGACTAGACTATAGACTAGACTATAGACTAGACTATAGACTAGACTATAGACTAGACTATAGACTAGACTATAGACTAGACTATAGACTAGACTATAGACTAGACTATAGACTAGACTATAGACTAGACTATAGACTAGACTATAGACTAGACTATAGACTAGACTATAGACTAGACTATAGACTAGACTATAGACTAGACTATAGACTAGACTATAGACTAGACTATAGACTAGACTATAGACTAGACTATAGACTAGACTATAGACTAGACTATAGACTAGACTATAGACTAGACTATAGACTAGACTATAGACTAGACTATAGACTAGACTATAGACTAGACTATAGACTAGACTATAGACTAGACTATAGACTAGACTATAGACTAGACTATAGACTAGACTATAGACTAGACTATAGACTAGACTATAGACTAGACTATAGACTAGACTATAGACTAGACTATAGACTAGACTATAGACTAGACTATAGACTAGACTATAGACTAGACTATAGACTAGACTATAGACTAGACTATAGACTAGACTATAGACTAGACTATAGACTAGACTATAGACTAGACTATAGACTAGACTATAGACTAGACTATAGACTAGACTATAGACTAGACTATAGACTAGACTATAGACTAGACTATAGACTAGACTATAGACTAGACTATAGACTAGACTATAGACTAGACTATAGACTAGACTATAGACTAGACTATAGACTAGACTATAGACTAGACTATAGACTAGACTATAGACTAGACTATAGACTAGACTATAGACTAGACTATAGACTATACTATAGACTAGATTATAGGCTAGACTATATACGAACAGTTTGATTTATTTTCATAATTTCGTTTTTTTTTTTTTTCTTTACCTTTACCAAAAAATATTTTCACAGATGCTGAACTTGTCAATGATATTTATAAGAAAACGCAAACATTACATTCACGCCTACACGAAACACGAAAAAATATCCAAACTATACTTGATAGTGTTAGACGTTGGAGTCGTGAACCTTTGCATCAACGTAGTCTTTATGGCAAAAATTTACTGGAATTGAAACACCAAAAAGAACGTTTAAGGACTCGTGTCATGCAATGTGAAGAAACTAAATTGCTACTCAATCGTTTGTTAATAGAAAATTTCTATTTATTCTTTAATTATGATAAACAAGAAAGAGATACACAGGACAAAAACATACTAGAGGTAAACTGCAACTAACATGAGTAAAAAGTTACAAAAGTTATTTTTGAAATATTACTTTCTTTTCTATTTACAACAGTTTCTTCGTCTCTTCCCTGAACACCAACGCAGCAAATATATTTCATATTTAAAATCCATTGATGACTTAATTTATCACGAAGTAAAATATGCCATGAAAATCAGGTTAAAGCAAATATTTTAATAATTTATCAAAACCCATTAACTTCACATTATAGTCAGTCATTCCTTTAAATCTGAAATTTTATGAAAATAATTTTGATAAAACAAACATTTACAAACATTAAATATCATGTTTGCATAAAAAATAAAATTATAAACTGTTGCTCTAATTGACACTGACCTACCTCTCTTCCCGTCACTTTTTAAAATGTAAATTAATTTATTTTATTAAATTTTCAAAAATAGAAAAAAAACTTATCACACTCCAATTATTTGAACATTTATTCATTGTTTTATATATATATTTAATGCAAGAAATAATGCCATTTACTTTTTAACGCCTCCACTTAAATAAAGTCTACAATAAACATGTTGTTGCATGCACGAACATGTCACATTTTGATTTAACTATTCGTGTCTGAATAAAACTAATCAAACAATTGAAACAACAGTGCAAACAAACGATGTCAAAAGGAAGTCATGTGGTGGGTGACGTTTGTTTTTGGAACACAAAATTTAGAAACTACTTTAAGACGTTCGACGAATCTAAGAACTATACTGATGATTAAACTATTAGCTTGTGAACTAGTCTATTAATTAGTCTATGGTCTAGATCAACTAGAGGATTATGAACTTACTTTGGCTATTATATTTGGACTCGTATTTTATCTAGTCTATGGAGTTGAATTCCCTATGGACTACTAGGCTAGATTGAAAAATATTGACAAATATATGGACTAATATTAGTCTAGCATTTGCTTGGAAACTTTTTATACTTTCACTAATTATTTCTTCAGACCAAGTAACTCTTCCTCCAAAAAAAAAGAAACAATTATTTTAAAAGCCTATTTCCATACACACTTCGTAGTCTAAGTTAAATCACAATTTCCATTTCAATTATAAAGAAATTTTGTGTGAAACATTATTGCAAATGAAGACAGTGAAAATCTACATACATATATAGAACACACACTCTTACACAAAAAGCAAAGCAATAAATTTAAGTATCAATGCATATCATTTAACCTGCAAACGATGACAGGCGAATTGCTAGAAATGATACTTATAACAACAACATAATTATCATCAAAACCTACAATATCATTAACATCTTTTAAATCGTAGTTGCAGTAATTTTCATACTCATTCACATTATCGTCAAGTAGAGTCATTGTCATTGTAGTCATCAACAACAACATTTTCAAATAAAGACAAAAGAAACAACAAGACGAACGAATGAATAGTAAACAGTAGAGAAAAAAACCAAAAGCAACAACAACACAGTAACATTTTGTGGTATTTTTGCAATTGCATGCAACATGCACACTCCAAAATTCAACTTAATGTACACAACGTTCATACGGCCCGTCACACACGACTGCAGCTTAGAGTATTTGCACAATGAAATGTCTACAACCGCAACAACGACAGTACAATCAGCAACAGCTAGAGAAAATAACATCGCAACAACGTCGGCAGCAAATGCAAAGTTGGCTTTAGCAACAATAACGGAAACTAAAACCAGGACATTTTATTACCACCCCTTAAAAAACATGAAATCAATGGAAACATCAACGAAAACAACAGTAACAGCACCAACAATGACAATTAACGTGGAAGTCACATCCCCATCATCGCTGTCGTCATCATCAGCAACAACAACTAAAGGCACCACAACAAACACCAAACACTTTCTACCCGAACTACTTAAAAACAGCCAAAGCCAAAATCAACAACACGTACCATTGAATACTACTCCTACAACTAAAACTCTACTACTACAACCTCTTACACCCAATAAATTACCAAAGCGCCTACTTTCCTCCTATTCCTGCTCCCCCTCATCTACGAAAATATGCCTTAGGGAGCCCATAACTCCCGCCATCAACACAAAATCTCCCTTGTTTAAGGTAAAATTGGAATTGTTGGGCATGCAAATACGCTTTCAGCCAACTTTCGAGCCAAACGTGGAAAATAGTTTTCAACAAATTGTTGAACAACTACTGCTAGATATCAGTAGGTCCTGCAACTGTATGCCACGTATATTTCGTGACAACAGTACAACACTATCGTCAGATGATGAATGGGACGATATTTACTCGGAACATACTATAAAATCTAAACTAATACATGATTACAGGAATCAGCAGCCAAATAAAGGCAAACAATATGAAGACATTAGTGTCAGTCAGGAAGTTGGTAAAATAGATACAACTACAACAGCAATAACAAATAAAACATTTGTAGCGGCAACCATTACAGGTATAATGGTTGAGTTGCACTCAAAATAACAATTTGAGTGCAACTCAATTAAAGAAAAATATAATTAGTTTCACCTTCACTCTATATATAAAGATAACTTTTCCAATACTAGAACAGAACTAGAACAGAACTAGAACAGAACTAGAACAGAACTAGAACAGAACTAGAAAAGAACTAGAACAGAACTAGAACAGAACTAGAACAGAACTAGAACAGAACTAGAACAGAACTAGAACAGAACTAGAACAGAACTAGAACAGAACTAGAACAGAACTAGAACAGAACTAGAACAGAACTAGAACAGAACTAGAACAGAACTAGAACAGAACTAGAACAGAACTAGAACAGAACTAGAACAGAACTAGAACAGAACTAGAACAGAACTAGAACAGAACTAGAACAGAACTAGAAAGAACTAGAACAGAACTAGAACAGAACTAGAACAGAACTAGAACAGAACTAGAACAGAACTAGAACAGAACTAGAACAGAACTAGAACAGAACAAGAACAGAACTAGAACAGAACTAGAACAGAACTAGAACAGAACTAGAACAGAACTAGAACAGAACTAGAACAGAACTAGAACAGAACGAACTAAAACAGAACTAGAACAGAACTAGAACAGAACTAGAACAGAACGAACTAAAACAGAACTAGAACAGAACTAGAACAGAACGAACTAAAACAGAACTAGAACAGAACTAGAACAGAACTAGAACAGAACTAGAACAGAACTAGAACAGAACTAGAACAGAACTAGAACAGAACTAGAACAGAACTAGAACAGAACTAGAACAGAACTAGAACAGAACTAGAACAGAACTAGAACAGAACTAGAAAAGAACTAGAACAGAACTAAAACAGAACTAAAACAGAACTAGAGCAGAACTAGAACAGAACTACAGGTATAATGTTTAAGTTGCACTCAAAATAACAATTTGAGTGCAACTTAATTAAAGAAAAATATAATTAGTTTCACCTTCACTCTATATCTAAAGCTAACTTTTCCAATACTAGAACAGAACTAGAACAGAACTAGAACAGAACTAGAACAGAACTAGAACAGAACTAGAACAGAACTAGAACAGAACTAGAACGGAACTAGAACAGAACTAGAACAGAACTAGAACAGAACTAGAACAGAACTAGAACAGAACTAGAACAGAACTAGAACAGAACTAGAACAGAACTAGAACAGAACTAGAACAGAACTAGAACAGAACTAGAACAGAACTAGAACAGAACTTGAACAGAACTAGAACAGAACTAGAACAGAACTAGAACAGAACTAGAACAGAACTAGAACAGAACAGAACTAGAACAGAACTAGAACAGAACTAGAACAGAACTAGAACTAGAACTGAACTAGAACAGAACTAGAACAGAACTAGAACAGAACTAGAACAGAACTAGAACAGAACTAAAACAGAACTAGAACAAAACTAGAACAGAACTAGAACATAACTAGAACAGAACTTACAAGTTTAAGTAAGCTTGAGTTAGCACTATGACTGACAAAATGTATTTTATTTAAATTAACTGCAATTATGTTATAAAATCTTAATAACAGAACTAGAACAGAACTAGAACAGAACTAGAACAGAACTAGAACAGAACTAGAACAGAACTAGAACAGAACTAGAACAGAACTAGAACAGAACTAGAACAGAACTAGAACAGAACTAGAACAGAACTAGAACAGAACTAGAACAGAACTAGAACAGAACTAGAACAGAACTAGAACAGAACTAGAACAGAACTAGAACAGAACTAGAACAGAACTAGAACAGAACTAGAACAGAACTAGAACAGAACTAGAACAGAACTAGAACAGAACTAGAACAGAACTAGAACAGAACTAGAACAGAACTAGAACAGAACTAGAACAGAACTAGAACAGAACTAGAACAGAACTAGAACAGAACTAGAACAGAACTAGAACAGAACTAGAACAGAACTAGAACAGAACTAGAACAGAACTAGAAAAGAAATTAGAACAGAACTAGAACTAGAACAGAACTAGAACAGAACTAGAACAGAACTAGAACAGAACTAGAACAGAACTAGAACAGAACTAGAACAGAACTAGAACAGAACTAGAACAGAACTAGAACAGAACTAGAACAGAACTAGAACTGAACTAGAACAGAACTAGAACAGAACTAGAACAGAACTAGAACAGAACTAGAACAGAACTAAAACAGAACTAGAACAAAACTAGAACAGAACTAGAACATAACTAGAACAGAACTTACAAGTTTAAGTAAGCTTGAGTTAGCACTATGACTGACAAAATGTATTTTATTTAAATTAACTGCAATTATGTTATAAAATCTTAATAAACAGCTGATCTTCTGAAAGGAAAAAAGGAAACATCTTTTAAAGAATAAATGCAATTAGTTTGTTCACTTAAGCATACGTCAAGTTAAATACTTGAATAAGTAAGAACTACTTTTCAAAGTGATTTTTTAAATTTTATTCTTCTTTATATCCAAATCTTTATCCCCGTTTTATTTTTTTTACCTTTAGATTTTGAAATAAAACAATTGAATACGAATATAAGAAAAATTGTCAACGAAACGTTAAATGCTGCTAAATTATATGCTCTGCAATTCGAAGCGTATAAACATTTATGGTGTGAAAAATATTCAAATGTTTTGAATCAGCACTTAAAGGATATAAAAGTGGCAACAACAACAACGACAACAAAACAACAAAGTAAAGGAAATAAACAAAAGCAGGATTTCACCATAAATAAAGAATATTATGTAATGGAAACATTTAAACATGAGGTAAGTAATTCACTTGAATGAATTTTCAAAACTGCTAACACATGTTACAATTTTTTTTTTTTATTTTTTACTATTTAGTTAATGAAAGTTATAAAAATTGTTGCAATAAAATGAAGGTGTTTATTTCAATTATAAGATAAAAAAAAGTAATTTAGGTTTTAGAAATGATAAACTTGCATCAATCTTCTACTTATTACTTTTTTTGTAAACAAACCAGTTTTTCATAAAAGTAACATTCTTTTTACAAGTTTTATTTATTTCTTTTCTCTCGTTTTACAACTGCTGATTCAACGAAATTTATCCTCCCGGTCAGAGTGAGATTAAGCCAAGTCAAATCAAATCAGTTTAGTTCAAAACAATAATTTTTGTTGGCACTTGCCTAAAAATGTTTTACACAGTTATTTATAGTTGAAATTCTCATAAAATGTTTATGCTCCTCATATATAATGTTGCCATGCCTTTTGTTTCTTAACTATTCTTATTTGTTCTCGTTCTTCATAAACTAGCAAAAGGAAATAGAAATTACAAATTGTAGAACACTACTACGTACACATTGACACGTATGGCTATGAATATGTGAGTCTAAATACAAAGAGACATAAACAATATGCATCCAATTCTACTGAATTTTTAGGTTTTTGTTCTTTGTGAATAACTGACCTGAGGTAAATGTTTCTTCTCATTTTTTTTTTTTTTTTGGTCTCATATCATTTTTGGACTTTTTTTCGTTTGCAGGCTTGATTGTCTCAAAAGCAATTTTGGTCACACATGTGGTCACTTTTAGACATTACAATACACTTACTCACTCCAACTCCAGGTTCATACATACAGATTAACAATACTTTAGGAAATACGAATAGGATGAATGTTTATATGCAAACGGAAACAGTGTAGAGCAAAATTTAAGATAACGAAGTATTTAAATTAGAACTGAACTAGAACTGAACTAGAACTGAACTAGAACTGAACTAGAACAGAACTAGAACTGAACTAGAACTGAACTAGAACTGAACTAGAACAGAACTAGAACTGAACTAGAACTGAACTAGAACTGAACTAGAACTGAACTAGAACTGAACTAGAACTGAACTAGAACTGAACTAGAACTGAACTAGAACTGAACTAGAACTGAACTAGAACTGAACTAGAACTGAACTAGAACTGAACTAGAACTGAACTAGAACTGAACTAGAACTGAACTAGAACTGAACTAGAACTGAACTAGAACTGAACTAGAACTGAACTAGAACTGAACTAGAACTGAACTAGAACTGAACTAGAACTGAACTAGAACTGAACTAGAACTGAACTAGAACTGAACTAGAACTGAAACTAGAACTGAACTAGAACTGAACTAGAACTGAACTAGAACTGAACTAGAACTGAACTAGAACTGAACTAGAACTGAACTAGAACTGAACTAGAACTGAACTAGAACTGAACTAGAACTGAACTAGAAACTGAACTAGAACTGAACTAGAACTGAACTAGAACTGACTAGACCTGAACTAGAACTGAACTAGAACTGAACTAGAACGAACTAGAACTGAACTAGAACTGAACTAGAACTGAACTAGAATGAACTAGAACTGAACTAGAACTGAACTAGACTGAACTAGAACTGAACTAGAACTGAACTAGAACTGAACTAGAACTGAACTAGAACTGAACTAGAACTGAACTAGAACTGAACTAGAACTGAACTAGAAACTGAACTAGAACTGAACTAGAACTGAACTAGAACTGAACTAGAACTGAACTAGAACTGAACTAGAACTGAACTAGAAACTGAACTAGAACTGAACTAGAACTGAACTAGAACTGAACTAGAACTGAACTAGAACTGAACTAGAACTGAACTAGAACTGAACTAGAACTGAACTAGAACTGAAACTAGAACTGAACTAGAACTGAACTAGAACTGAACTAGAACTGAACTAGAACTGAACTAGAACTGAACTAGAACTGAACTAGAACTGAACTAGAACTGAACTAGAACTGAACTAGAACTGAACTAGAACTGAACTAGAACTGAACTAGAACTGAACTAGAACTGAACTAGAACTGAACTAGAACTGAACTAGAACTGAACTAGAACTGAAACTAGAACTGAACTAGAACTGAACTAGAACTGAACTAGAACTGAACTAGAAGAACTAGAACTGAACTAGAACTGAACTAGAACTGAACTAGAACTGAACTAGAACTGAACTAGAACTGAACTAGAATGAACTAGAACTGAACTAGAACTGAACTAGAACTGAACTAGAACTGAACTAGAACTGAACTAGAACTGAACTAGAACTGAACTAGAACTGAACTAGAACTGAACTAGAACTGAACTAGAACTGAACTAGAACTGAACTAGAACTGAACTGAACTGAACTAGAACTGAACTAGAACTGAACTAGAACTGAACTAGAACTGAACTAGAACTGAACTAGAACTGAACTAGAACTGAACTAGAACTGAACTAGAACTGAACTAGAACTGAACTAGAACTGAACTAGAACTGAACTAGAACTGAACTAGAACTGAACTAGAACTGAACTAGAAACTGAACTAGAACTGAACTAGAACTGAACTAGAACTGAACTAGAACTGAACTAGAACTGAACGAACTAGAACTGAACTAGAACTGAACTAGAACTGAACTAGAACTGAACTAGAACTGAACTAGAACTGAACTAGAACTGAACTAGAACTGAACTAGAACTGAACTAGAACTGAACTAGAACTGAACTAGAACTGACTAGAAACTGAACTAGAACTGAACTAGAACTGAACTAGAACTGACTAGAACTGAAACTAGAACTGAACTAGACTGAACTAGAACTGAACTAGAACTGAACTAGAACTGAACTAGAACTGAACTAGAACTGAACTAGAACTGAACTAGAACTGAAACTAGAACTGAACTAGAACTGAACTAGAACTGAACTAGAACTGAACTAGAACTGAACTAGAACTGAACTAGAACTGAACTAGAACTGAACTAGAACTGAACTAGAAATGAACTAGAACTGAACTAGAACTGAACTAGAACTGAACTAGAACTGAACTGAAACTGACTAGAATGAACTAGAACTGAACTAGAAATGAACTAGAACTGAACTAGAACTGAACTAGAACTGACTAGAACTGAACTAGAACTGAACTAGAACTGAACTAGAACTGAACTAGAACTGAACTAGAACTGAACTAGAACTGAACTAGAACTGAACTAGAACTGAACTAGAACTGAACTAGAACTGAACTAGAACTGAACTAGAACTGAACTAGAACTGAACTAGAACTGAACTAGAACTGAACTAGAAATGAACTAAACTGAACTAGAACTGAACTAGAACTGAACTAGAACTGAACTAGAACTGAACTAGAACTGAAACTAGAACTAGAACTGAAACTAGAACTGAACTAGAACTAGAAACTGAACTAGAACTGAACTAGAACTGAACTAGAACTGAACTAGAACTGAACTAGAACTGAACTAGAAACTGAACTAGAACTGAACTAGAACTGAACTAGAACTGAACTAGAACTGAACTAGAACTGAACTAGAACTGAACTAGACTGAACTAGAACTGAACTAGAACTGAACTAGAACTGAACTAGAACTGAACTAGAACTGAACTAGAACTGAACTAGAACTGAACTAGAACTGAACTAGAACTGAACTAGAACTGAACTAGAACTGAACTAGAACTGAACTAGAACTGAACTAGAACTGAACTAGAACTGAACTAGAACTGAACTAGAACTGAACTAGAACTGAACTAGAACTGAACTAGAACTGAACTAGAACTGAACTAGAACTGAACTAGAACTGAACTAGAACTGAACTAGAACTGAACTAGAACTGAACTAGAACTGAACTAGAACTGAACTAGAAATGAACTAGAACTGAACTAGAACTGAACTAGAACTGAACTAGAACTGAACTAGAACTGAACTAGAACTGAACTAGAACTGAACTAGAACTGAACTAGAACTGAACTAGAACTGATCTAGAAGAATTCAAAGTAACATAACATTAAGAGAAATTTACGTATACTTGATATTTTAGTTGTTTTGAAGCAGTACTCATACGCCCAAGTCCGTATATATTTATACGTATACATTTCACTTAATTCGAATTGATTATTTTGTATTAAATAAACTATTTTTGTTATTTACTGTAGACATACTACATTCTTTTATATATTTGTTATTATGTGGTTGTATGTACAAAACAGTATATTTTGCCACTATAGTTGTGGTCAATCTTGGAACTTTTATATGAAACTGCCACATATTGCAAGAAATTTCAACAGCAACAATAATAACCAAAGTACATATAATATATTAAAGAAATCATACATATTTACTAACACAAGTACTTAATACATACATATTCATACACATACATATAGACTTATAAATATGCTTAAAGTTAAAATATATATAGGCGACCACAATCACACAAGTTGTACCCACGGGACCAATAACATTTGATAAATGTTGAACGTTTAGGGCCAAACTACTGTTACTTGGCACTTGTACTGTTTTATTATGTAACATTCATACTTGTACTCGTTTAAGTATTGTATTACAATTGAACTGAACAACAAAAACACTGTTTTGCCTCTACAATCCCCTACAATTTCGTTTAAGCTCAATTTCAACTTGTGCTCTTAGCTATACTTAACAGGGGCCACGGTTACAAAGCTGCCAGCATATGATTGCATTCATATGAAAAGTTGGCATCATTTGAACCTTGTAAAGTAATCCTTATGTCTATATTTAATATGGAGCTAATGGAGCTACATTAACAACACAATAACAAGAAACCAAGAAATATTGCAAAAATTTACACTTTTTTATTTCAACTCATACTTCTTGACTAAAATATACACATAGTGAAGAAGTATGAATAAATTTATGTATGTGTAAATAAATCTTTGATTTTAATACAAAACAAAGCATAATTTAACTAGAACTGTAGTAGAACTAAAATAGAGTTAGAACTAGAACATAACTAGAAATGAATTGGAATTGAACTTAAAAATTGTTAATTTTAGTTTTAACACTTCAAACCATCTCTTTGTTATGTAACATTGTGTTGACAAATCTGTTTTTTTTAATAATTTTTATTTAAATTACAATATCTATAACATGAAATTTTATTGACCTATTGAAACAAATTCATAATAAAATTGTTCACTATTTTAGAAATTGAATATTTTTTACCACCATTACCACTACCTGAAAATTAAATTAAAATTGTTCAAGTCATTTGGTTAACTTTTGGTTTCCTTTAAGTTGTTTATTATTTAATTTATGGTCTGCAATATTTTACTATTATTTTGACCAAAAGCGTTTGGTGTTCACTTAAAACAAAAGGCTTAAAAGGGACGCAAATATGTACATAACCAAGCAAAAATACTAAAAGGAAAATAGAACTTTCAGATACTACTACTTTCATATACTTTAATGAAATATATAATGATTATCCATTTTTGCTTGAAATTTGTTTGAGATCAATTGTAATTTAATTGAAAGTTATATTATTTTCAAATATTCAATAAGTCTTTTACAAACTCTTGAGAAATAATAATGTATTAAAATGTTTGTTGGGCTGCATAAGAAATACTGCATATCTATGTACACACATTTACATATACATAAGTACACACATGCATATGAACAACAAAAAACAAAGTAAATCCACTATATTACAACAACATCTAAGAACGACAACTTCAACTGCTGACTGACTTTAAATCCCATTATAAGCCTTTTGAGTTCTAACCAAAAAAAAAAAAACGACACAAAACTAAAAAATATTACGAATTTAAATTGACCATTTGACTGGGCCACAATGATATATGAACCAATTTCTTTAAGTTTAATAGGCTAAAACCACAAAACTTTAACCTCAACCGCAAATATTTTATATGTATATGAAAATACTACATAAATGTATGAAGATATTCCCATGTGTATTTACCCATACATATATTTATATGTATGTATTTGCAATAAAATGTAACCATTATATTTCTGCATAAATATTTCAATACAAAGATAAAATCTTTATTTTGGCTTTTAAGCAGTCATATATCTTATTATTGTGTTTATTTGAGGTTTTGTGATGTCCTTTGGTTTCTATCTTTATTTCGCTTTGACCAATTTAAAGACAGAATTTCATATGGAAGACAATCTGAGACTTAAGATGTCAAATGATATTAATTTTTATTTTAATAAAATTTAATTAAAAAAGTACTTTTTTGATACCAGTATTATAAATAGACATGTAGTAAGTTTTAGAAAGTATTAAGTTATTAACATATGTTATATTTTTTATCTAGATTGAGCGTTACAGCCAACTTCACGATGTCATTGAGCAACGGAATGATTTTCACAACATTAATGGGTGGTTGTCAATTGATATTAAACCCTTAAAATATACATTGCTAAATATGACTTGCAAATGGTCACAATATTTTAAGAAAAGGCTTCTTCGTTATGTGGAAACTACACTGGAAGTAAGTTACAAACCAACAGTTAAAACCAACAAATTTTTAAAGAATGTTTTTCAACGTCATGAAAATAATTATTTTTACATATGTATTTTCATTTCCAATTTTAAAAATTTTCCCTCTTACAATTAAACCAATGTATTTTTTTTAACCTTTAATTCCCTCACTTGTACTTACACATAATTAAGTTTTTCCCTCATTAATAGTTTACAACTTCCCTTTCTTTTTCGATCACTTATAAAAGAAATTTAACAAATTCATTAAAAACGGCTTTGAATTACTGCAACTTCATGTTGCACGTAATGATTTTCGCACTTTGCTGCAAGTGCTTGAAGTGATGGCTCAAATTAAACAACGTGAAGCTTACGCTGATAATCTATTTAAGCCACTCAAGGAAATGATGCAACTACTAAAGATATACAATGTTCAATATGATGGGCAATTAGTGCGCAATATTGATCAGTTGCCGGTGCAGTGGCAACATCTTAAGGCACAAGCAGTCACAAAGTCAGAGGCTCTGCAAGATACAAAAAGGCATCAGCAGCAAAGAGTATCAGCCATAATCATGTTGTACATGTGTCATTTGCAAATATTTGCTAAGAAATTCCAAAAAATGGCGGTGAGTTTCTTTGTTTATGGTTATGCTGTAGGGTGTAATAAAGGATGAAGAAAATAAATTTATTAAAACATTACTTCTTTTGCCATCTTCTTAAAGTTTTTTCAAACGCCTTGTTCAGAAGTTTATAGTCTATGCGATGAAGTTTGTTTGAAAATGGAATGCTTCACTGCACAACATGAACGTATTTCCTATTGCTCCCAGCTGCTTGGCATTGCTGCACCAGATGATGATACCTTGCGTTTGTGTGCCGCTGAAGTGAGACGCGTCAAAGTAAGTTTGAACATTATTTAGTTGAAATAAAATAAAATATATATAACTTTAAATATTGACAATTGAATTCTGGCTAAAGTTAAAGTTTTTACAGAATTTTGTTACAACAGATAAAAATTCAAAGTAAAGCATTGTGGCGTATGAGCATTTATATACACAATTAAGTTAAATAATAATTATACGCAACGTTATCTTAAATAATGGAATTTATTTAAGTTAAGCTTTGAAATTAACATTTATATATAAAACTATTTTGCAGTTCTTGTTCAGTTCTAGTTCAGTTCTAGTTCAATTCTAGTTCTGTTCTAGTTCAGTTCTAGTTCAGTTCTAGTTCAGTTCTAGTTCAGTTCAATTCTAGTTCAGTTCTAGTTCAGTTCTAGTTCAGTTCTAGTTCAGTTCTAGTTCAGTTCTAGTTCAGTTCTAGTTCAGTTCTAGTTCAGTTCTAGTTCAGCTCTAGTTCAGCTCTAGTTCAGCTCTAGTTCAGCTCTAGTTCAGCTCTAGTTCAATTCTAGTTCATTTCTAGAATTTCTATTTTTTTTAAGAAAACTTAAAGTAATAACAGATTTGTTTTTTTTTCTTAATTTCAGCTTTATTTAAGGCTATTTTCAAAGTCTATCATCAAAGCTTTGCTTTAAATATGCCTAAATAATATTAAAAATTAATCATTGGGTTATTAAGCTAGGGTTCTGGACTTTTATCTACAGACATACATATGTATGTAAAAGATTTCTTTTTGTTAGCAAGATAAATAGAGTGTTTTCAACAGTATACAAGGAAAAGTGCTAAACAGCAACAGCATATTCATATTTATGTACTTCTGCAATAGAACTCACTTGCACGCAAATACACAAAGTACAAAACTCCTTAAAGCTTACAACCATTCCTTAACTTCTCTTCTATAATTTTATCAAACACTCAAACACCTCTACTTAAATACAATAAAAAATCTTTTGTACAAAACGGAAATTTTGTATTATTTTATTCAATAAAAGGTGTGGTTATTGTTAAGGATTTAACCGAAGTCGTAGGGAAAATATCAATTTGATTTTAAAATAAAATTTACAGAATACTTAATCTGTGAAAATTTTTTATTTAACTATTAGTGATCACAGTTTTTTGTTAATTGTGCAAATAAAGCGATTTTTAAGGATCTACATTTCATTTAAGTTTTTAAATTCACGTCATTTTATGAAAGGATCTAAGTGTAATTGAAGTAGTGTATGTTTTTCATATACAACTACAACCACCACAATAGCATGAAGAAACAAACCACGTACAAATGTATAGTTTTCGTAATTGTAACAAAATATTATTTAGAACAAAGATAACAACTCTCACACTCGTGCAATCTTAAACACCATCTTTAACTTATCTTATGATACACAACTGATTGACTCAACTCAACTCGACTTCACTTGAGTTTATATAACTGTTTGGCTGTCCCCATACAGCTGTCCATC
>NC_060952.1:5910037-5911505 GCF_022045245.1 Lucilia cuprina | reverse complement strand
ACTAGAACTGAACTAGAACTGAGCTAGAACTTAACTAGAAATGAAAAATATTCTAATAACTTTTGTGATTAAGCTTTGAGCACAATTAACATAATCGATAGCTCAGGGAATATAAATATGTTTTGCTAATTTAAAAAAAAATCAATAGTTTTATCATTTTAAGTAACTTTGAATATTTAAATATTCTTCGCTTGTTTTCGTTTAAAACTTCAAAATTAGTTTTTCCAATTTACGCCTCATAAATTAAACTAATTTTAATGTTCACTTGGTTAAAATTCACCCTTTGGTCTAAAAAAATAGAGCTGTTGTGTTTCTTTTTGTTTTTAACTCCTTTAAACACTACGTGTCCGTAGTTGGGTAAAATACCTACAGTCAGACGTAACTACGCAGGTATACATACATAGGTAAAAACGTAAATGAAATTACCTTCAGGCATCTACTACAATGACTACGTGTGTTTAGAAGTAATCATTTGCATCGTGTTGAGATTTTATAAACATGTTGTCGAAAGTTTGAATTTCAAATTTACTTTGTAATGTTAATTTAAGTAATTGTTTGGCGATTTACCTTACAAAACGTAGAGTTAAGGAAAAAAGTTCCAAGAAATCAGAAATATTTACACATTCCACTTACCGAAACTAAACAACAAAGATTTTGTTAAAAATTATATTGAAAAACATTGTTTGCAAGTAAAATGTGGATCAATATACAGATGGATGGATGGCTGGATGTTGTTGAAATAAGATGGTGCCTTATATAGGAAGTAACTATTGAAATATTGCTATTGAAGTTTTAAAAGTTTTTGTAAGCAATTGATGCTACATGCTACACAGTGTAAAGTATTTAAATTTTATAAAACAAAAACGTATTCAGAATATCCGTTGAAGATAGAAAAAAATCTAATAATTTAAATCAAAAGCATAACACAGCCTTATGCCAAAACATTTGTCAAACTGTATCCACGGAAAGAAAACAAATAAATTTGCTTCACTTCAATAGTACTATCAGATCAGTATTGAGAAAATCAGAGATTTAGGGTAAAGTTGTATCAAAATGAAAAAAAATTGAATCCATATTAAATAACTAAAAGAATGAAAACATAATCTTAGAAAAAGAATATCATTTAACTATAAAACATATATATCAGCACATTCAGGCAAAAATAGGGTTATAACTATACATTCCATCCTCCATCCATGCAAACCAGATCTTACCTTTGTTACATACATCAATTCCATCCAATGACGTTCGGTAATTGCTGGATTTTGCAATTCGGTTATAGTACGCAATGATGCAACTAATTCTCTCAGCACTCCAACAATATACAAATAAGGCGACCATTCACGTATGCTTTTGTCAAGAGTGCGTAAGTCGCGCGTAAATTGTTTGCACTCGTTTTCGATGTCATCGGTGTCAATGTGCAGCCATGGAGATGAGCGCCAATCATCAATACAAGATTCGATGACAT
>NC_060952.1:5868948-5909937 GCF_022045245.1 Lucilia cuprina | reverse complement strand
AAAGCCGCTAAAGATGCTACAAGAGCTCTGATCACTTCCATCAAAAACTAAGATTTTTATGAAAAACTTGAGATCAGCTATAGTTCCCCTAAAAACCCTTCAACATTTAAGAAAATAATAACAATAAATTATCACTTAATTTTCCAAAAATAATAATAAAAATTTATATTAATACAAAACAGAGATCACTTCCATCAAAAGCTAAGATTTTTATAAAAAGCGTAATAGAAATTAAAACTGCGATCAACTATAGATCTCATGTGATCAATAGATTTTTACATAAAAAATCTAAAAACAAATATAATAGCTTTATAAAGTTGTTGGTGTTTTATTGAAGGAATTTGGTATGAAAAATGTGCGTTATAACCTTAAAAAACTATTATTATCTTTATCTCTAAATTAAGTTCAAATTATAGATCCAGAGATAAAACTTTATATGGAAAAATCAATATGAAAATTTTACGAAAATCTTTCAAATTTTTCTTGAAAAATAAATCTTTAATAAAAACCTTAAAATTAGCTGAGGATCATTAAAAATGATCCAAATTGATAAAACAAGTAACAAGCTAACATCAAAAATTTTGGTATTTTATAAGAAAAAAGAACTAAAAATAAAGTTTTGTTTTTGATCATTTATTACTTATAACTAGAAAATTTTTCGTATTATTCTAACATCTCCTACTTATTTTTTACTCCCATCTTATTTCAGTTGGACAAGCAATACAAATTGGATTACTTGGTAAGTTCAAATGAATTCATACAAATTTGCTTTTAACTATTCTTTATAAATACTTTAATTTAAGTGCAAAAATTAAAATATTTTCCAAATTAAAACCATTTAAAGCTTAGAAAAGAAAAGAAAAAAAACAAAAGTATTATAGAGTATGTCTGGGTTAAATTTTGTAGATTTTGTGCCTTTAAGTAATTTGATTTAATTACACAAATGCAATGAGTTAAATAAAAATAAACTTAAGTTTTTCTACTTAATATATGTAAATGACTTTAAGGTTTTTTTTGAAGTATTAAATAAAATTTTCCATTATTTATTTTACCCTGTAGCAATGCTGACTAATCAAGTAGAATATTAATTACATATAATGTTATTATTTATAGTAAGATTAGACATACTAATAATAGTCATGACAAATGATTATAATTAAAAAATGTTTTTATTTGTAATTAAAATCTTTAATTGCAATATATTTATATAAATTTACACTTTTGATTAAAATAACACATATAAATACTTTTATAAATATAATTTACTGGGAAAATATAATAAAAATCGTTTTAAGATTATGCTTAAATTTTATTTTTAAATTTTACTTATTTCAAATTGAAAATCTTAAATTTTTAAATATAATATTTTTAAGTCGTTAATTGAGTTTTAGGTGTTTTATAATTATTCTTATTTCATCTTTTAAGTTTCAATTACATTTTAAGTAATTATTGTATTATTTATTACAACAAGTATTACAATTACAACTGCTACTAAAAGTATGAAGAGTAAAAAGTATACAGACAATAAAAAAAAAAACAATTTAACAAATCAAACTCAAACACATGTAACAACAATAAATAAATAAAAGTAAAATTATTTTTAACCATACAAAAATATGTCGTTACAAAATAAACAAGAATATTGTATAAATTGTCTTCTTTATATATTCTACGCCACTATATTGTAGAAATGATATTGCGAGTTCATGCTGATGTTTGTAACACTTACAAATAATGATCAATAATGGCTCATCAGAGCGTAGTCCTATGTATGAAAGGACTTCCCTCGAAAATGAATTTAACGTTCAAGACAGTCACTTATGTCAATGACATCCTCCCAATTGTTCGACAAAGACTTAATGCATCCCAAAAGAAAAAAAATGATTTCCATTTACATCTAAACTCCTGGCTTCATTTCTCCATTCGTCCCGAATGTACTATTTGCAAACGAGGATGAATACAATCGTCACTTTAGTGTCCCCTTTGTAAGCGAGAGATGAGCCATTTAAAAAGGAAACTTAAGCTTTTTGCTACCTTTTCGTAATCTACGATTGACTTCCTCGAAGGAAAAGCCCATGTTAAAATATCTAGTCGCCTGGATGCTCGGTGGCTAGGTTATTGTTGAAAAGTAATGAATGTTATATAAAAATGGAACATTTCATAGCATATCCGCTTATTAATACTAGAAATATCTTAAAGATTTCACTAATATATGAATTAAACTTTAAAGATTGTTTGCGTTATATAAAACTAAAAATATCTAGAAGATAACACTGATTTAAGTACATATAAGCCACCCAATTAAATACTCCTTAAATAATGATTTAAATAATTACTTACATTAAGTATAGGGTATTACAAATGTCACATTATACTTTCACACTTAATATACACTTTTTTTATTTTCAAATTTTTATCATTTTCAAACTTTTATGCTCTTGTTTAAATTGAATATAATTTGCACAAAAATTTTTAATTGAAATTATAATTAAATGATAATATACAATAATTTACAATTATTTATTATTATAACACACAGTCAACAAACACACACTCATACAGTTAATAATGTCTCTGTGTGTGTGTGTATATAAAAGCAATATAGTCACCGGTCTCTATATAAATTTTAATAAGTACATTAACATGTGTAAGTAACTTTATGTAATATTTATTACATGTGTTTATTTTTAAGAATCCACGTGTACGGGTGTATTTGTTTTTAGGGTATATATAGTATATGTAATATATTTATTGCTTATATCCTAATTAACAAATTAGTATTATTTTACAAATTTATTAAATATTTTTAAACAAAATCTCACCATGTAGACATATATAGAAAAAAGGAATTAACAACTATGATGTATACTTTCAATGTCAAAGTTTCACTTTATTTGAATCTCTCTACGTTATCTTTCACCAACCAAATGGCTAGTCATGTTCAGCTCTAAACTTCCCTTAGCTTTTAATTTTTTTATAAATATAAATTTCTTTTTAGTATTCTTATTCTCAAATTTCTTTAATATCAGTTTTTTAATGATATATTTCATAATGTGATACTATCTCGATGGACTGCAAGGTCCTTATGCATTCGTATATACATTGTCTACTGTTCAAAAAAAAACAACTTATTACTTTTGTACATACTGCAAATTAGTATATGTATATAACTCATTACTTTGTTGTACTGTTAATAGAATATGTGCACGAGGATTGTTTTAATAAGTACTTTTCATATAATCTTAACAAAAATTATCTATTCTACTCTCATTTCTTAAAAGCACAAATTTGCTATTTATACAAATTGTCTATTGAATGGGCTTTTTTGGACAAGCTTTCTTAGTGGAGTTTTAAAATGAGATATTTCTTTTTCAATCTAACTTCACACCCATAACTTAATACATAGTTTGTGATCGTAATTCTTGAGATAAACACAAAAAATGAATGCTCTTTCTCATAAGTCTCAGTTTGAAATCATTTTTGATCAGATAAGTTTAAAAAGCCTTCCTACAGGAAGACATTCAAAGACATGCGGATCACACGTTAAAGCTTTTGCCATTTCAGTATTCCAAATAATTGGGCTTACGATGCTGATATAACACTAAATAGGTATTCTTTAGATCCATTTCACTAATATAGGCTTTCAGACATCGCACAGTGGTATAGAAATAAAAAACAATGAAATAAACTTCCTATTTTTAATGAAATTACAAAAGAATAAAGATAAAGATAAAAAGAACTTCCAAAGAAGTAGAATTTAGTCCATGAAAGTACTAAAAAAAAGATCGGAAAAAGTGTTGATTTTAGCACAGGCTTGTCCTTTTTATTTGATTCCATCGTGCTAAATTAAGACTTTTTTTGATATGTCATAACGTCCATGGACATTATGGCACGTCACCGTTAACATGTTTCGACAAACGTCAGTTTTTTTCAGCCTAATTATATTTGATATTGAAAAATTAAAATTCTACGAAATTTTTAAATTGTCCTTTTATATTAATTGTTAGTTAGTAACTGTACGTTTATTACTTGCAAACAGATTCTCTTATTTATTTACTTATGATACGTATACATAGACAATACATATTTTACACAATGAATGTAAGTGCTGACATGAACACATTGTCTACTTTACATTCTTACACACAAGCACACACGTACATAGTCCTTTACAGTAAAGTACAAAACTTAAGTCAAGTACAAAACTTAACCAGTGTTTTGTTATCACTTTTTGGAGAAAGAATCGCCCGATTAAACCTAACGGAGATGCTTTTGAAAAGACGTTGGATATAATAAGAACAGATCCCGTTCAGTCCAATTCATCTGCCTGTTTCTTCCATAATAGTCCCTATGCGCAGGAACGCCTTGGTCACATAGTTGATTTCAGTTTAACTATCTTTAAGTCCTAAGTAATTGCAACATTTCTATCGATATACAAAACATATAATAAGTAAATATATTTAATCGAAACATTTGTTTTTGATTTAAACCATGTAAATGTACAAACTATTTTTATTTCTTGCTGTTTGCAAAAATTTATTCAAAGGTATGGAAATATTGTCATTTGTGCCTGTTTATGGACGAGTATTTACCATAACTTTGTTTGTGTTCTATAAGGACTTTTAGTATTATATAAATTTAATTTGTACTCGTTTTTTTCTTTCTTTGTTTTGCTGATTATATTGTCTTCCAGCTACTCTGACGACTGACCGAACTCTGTCAACATTTTGCAAATGATGCGTCTGTTATAAAATAAAATTGTAAATTTTTACTTAAATTGGGTCACACCTACAGTGGTGCATACATACATATGTATGTAGATAAATATTTCTACATTCAGTTATGTATTTATGAGTTCGTTTATTTATGTATTTATTTTCATTATTATTTTTATTTTATTTAAAAAGAGAAAAACGTGCACAGGCATGTTTGCTGGTCATTATTATTGTTGTTATATTAAATGTACACAAATAACTTAAACAAGGAAGTTAAATATGTGAATAGTTTGTGAATATTAGCAAAAGGGTTTTCCAATAAATTTAAAAATATCCTTTTAATTTAATTAAAAAAAATCATATTTGCAGCTTACTTTCAAAACCCAACAATCCACCACCCTCGAAGAACTTTTGAAACTTGAACTACACAAACATGAAGAGGAAATCAAAAATACCGTTGATCGTGCCATTAAAGAAATGAGTGTTACCAAAATTCTAGATGAGATTAAAGTCACCTGGTCTGATATAAAATTCGATACGGAAATTCATCAGCAACGTGCTGACATACAATTACTCAAAGTATCCGAAGGTCTTATCGAAACATTGGATGACAATCAAATGCAAATACAAAATATAGCCACCTCTAAGCATGTGGAATATCTTTTGGATAAACTCACCCACTGGCAGCGAGTATTAAGTAGTGTGGATTTATTTATAAGCAATTGGTTTGAGGTGCAAAGAAAATGGGTTTATTTGGAGTGTATTTTTATAGGCTCTCCAGATATAAGAGCACAACTGCCACGAGAAGCACAATTTTTCGAAGAAATTGATAAGGATTTTACGCAACTCCTTAAAGAAGTAACCGCAGTACGTTATGCTATAGTTATAGTGCAAGATCACCAGCATGTATTTTCTTCGTTGGATATACTGCAGAAACGTCTGTCGGTTTGTGAAAAGGCTTTAAATGAATATCTGGAAACCAAACGGTTGGCATTTCCCCGTTTCTATTTTATATCATCGGCTGATTTATTGGATATTTTATCAAATGGCAATAATCCTTTAGTTATTGATCGCCATTTTATAAAATTATTTGATTCTATTTTACGTTTATCCTATGAATCCACTACCAAAAAAGCTTTGGGAATGTTTTCTAAAGAAAATGATGAATATGTCCATTTCACCTCGTCCGAAGGTGTTTTATGTTCGGGCCGTGTAGAAATTTGGCTTGACGATCTTATCAATGAAATGCGCCGCACTTTGCATGAACTCTTCAAAAGAGCTTTAAATGTTTATCTGGAAAAAACTCGTGAAAAATGGCTTAATGATTGGCCAGCTCAAGTGGCCTTATGTTGCAGTCAAATCTGCTGGACTGCCGATGTTAATCGTGCCTTTGCCTGGATGGAAGAAGGTTATGAGGCAGCCATTAAAGAATTACACAAGAGACAAATAATACAACTGAACTCTTTGATTAATTTATTGTTAGGAGAACTAACACCAGGAGATCGTCAAAAAATAATGACCTTGTGTACCATAGATGTGCATTCTCGTGATGTGGTGGGCAAAATTATACAGGCACGTGTCGACAGTTCATTGGCCTTCCAATGGCAGAGTCAATTGCGCCATCGTTGGGATGATGACACTTTGGTGGGTGGCGCAAGTGGTGAATTAGAAAGGGATGCTGATTGTTTTGCAAATATTTGCGATGCTGAATTTCGTTATGCCTACGAATATTTAGGCAATACATCACGTTTAGTTATAACACCATTAACGGATCGCTGTTATATTACATTAACACAGGTATGTACATATTTGTTAAGGTTATGTGGAAAATAATTGTCTACACTGTTTCATTAGTAACATTAGATTTTAATCATTTATGACAGTACAATGTTTAGAAGAAGAACTTTTAAAATTATATGCTCGTAAAATTAAACGTTTTTAATTCGTTTTTCAATCTAAAGAAGTCTCAGATTCTCTTTATTAAAGCATATTATTTATTACTATCACTACCTATAGTGTAACCAACAATGAATTGATCGGATTCTATGTTTTGTCGATTTGCAATTCTGATACTAATATCACAAAATCATGCTTTTGTACCCCTTGTAATTAATACGATTTTTTTTCAGCAAACAGGAAATGGTGTATTATATTAACTCTTCTTATATAACAGTACAAACATTTAAAATCAAAAAAAAACTCATATTTTTCCATTTAAATTTCTCTTCTTTTTTGACGCTTCAAAAATTCACCAACATTCACGGTATTCGCAAAACTATTTCGCAATCATTACAAATAACGACTGCCAAAAATGAAAAACAAATAAAACAACAAACCAACGTCAACGGAATGCATATAAAAACGATGACACAATAAGTCATTGCATCTTGTTATGGGTGGTGCACCAGCCGGGCCAGCTGGTACAGGAAAAACTGAAACCACAAAAGATCTAGGACGTGCACTGGGCGTAATGGTTTATGTGTTCAATTGTTCTGAGCAAATGGACTATAAATCCTGCGGTAATATTTACAAAGGTCTTGCACAGACAGGTGCATGGGGTTGCTTTGATGAATTCAATCGTATCTCGGTGGAGGTGCTGTCTGTGGTTGCGGTGCAAGTTAAGACCATACAGGAGGCGATAAAGGTGAGTGGGTATAGAAGTGGCGGCGGGAATGTTAGTTAGTGAGTTATGTTCAACATGTTTTTAAAACTGTTAATTAAAACTGAAATTGCAAAAGGTTGATTTTATTTAGTTGTCTGTTACTACCAAGTGTGTGAGTGTACATTTACGTACATATGTATGTATTTGTGTGTGAACTTAAGCAATGAATTGATTACTCTTGTATTGCAATGGCTGAACAAAGCTTATTTGCCCAGATGCTGTTGATGACAGTAAAGATTTAAGTTTTATTTTTTTCATTATTTTTCATTCTCACAGATGCACAAAACATCATTCGTATTCATGGGAGAAAAAATACCTTTAGTGTCATCGATTGGCATTTTTATTACAATGAATCCTGGATATGCTGGCCGTACTGAATTGCCTGAGAATCTTAAGAGTTTGTTTCGTCCTTGTGCCATGATTGTGCCCGATTTTGCCTTGATATGTGAAATTATGCTTATGGCTGAAGGCTTCCAAGATGCTCGTTTATTGGCTCGTAAATTCATTACTTTATATACCTTGTGTAAGGAGTTGCTGTCCAAACAGGATCATTACGATTGGGGCTTGAGAGCCATCAAGTCGGTATTAGTGGTGGCTGGAACTTTGAAAAGAGATGACCATAGTCGTCCTGAAGATCAAGTTTTAATGAGAGCCTTAAGAGATTTTAATATACCCAAAATTGTCACTGAAGATATATCGATTTTTATGGGACTAATAGGCGATCTGTTTCCGGCTTTAGATGTGCCCCGCAAAAGAGTGTTCGATTTTGAGAAAACCATACGTCGAGCAGTCAATGATATTAAACTTCAACCAGAAGAAGGATTTCTAATGAAGGTAGTACAATTGCAAGAACTTTTGGACGTACGTCATTCCGTATTTATAGTGGGTAATGCTGGCACCGGGAAGACCAAAATTTGGCAAACTTTGCGAGAAACATATCGTATACAAAAACTTAAACCCGCTTGCAATATTCTTAACCCCAAGGCCTTAACCAATGATGAACTATTTGGCATTGTTAATCCTACGACGAGAGAATGGAAGGATGGTTTATTCTCTTCCATAATGAGGGAACAAGCTAATATGACAAACACTAACCCTAAATGGATTGTATTGGATGGTGATATTGATCCTATGTGGATTGAAAGTTTAAATACTCTAATGGATGATAATAAGATTTTAACATTGGCCAATAATGAACGCATTTCATTAAAGAAAGAAATGCGTTTACTGTTTGAGGTAGGTCATTTAAAAGCTGCCACACCGGCCACAGTTTCCAGAGCTGGTATATTGTACATAAATCCTTTGGATTTAGGTTGGTCTCCGTAAGTATAATGACCCTTTTTTCACTTTCATAGTTTTTTCATATTATTGTTTGGTTTTTAGTTACGTTTCTTCTTGGCTGGAAACTCGTTCTGATATGATTGAACGCGGTATTTTAAATGGACTCTTTGAAAAGTATTTCCCCAAGCTTTTACTAAGGCATAGAGATTTTCGCCGTATTATTCCCATCTCAGATATGGCTGTCATACAAATGTCATGCAATCTCTTAGAATGTTTACTTGATTCTCACGATGATACTGATGCAACACCCTCAACCAATGTCGTGAATCCTCATAGTTTACATCATAGTGGTGTAGCTCCCGATTCATTGGAATTATACATTGAATTGATATTTGTCTATGCCGTTATGTGGGGCTTTGGTTCGGCTTTGTATCAGGATCATATAATCGATTGGCATCGGGAATTCCATAAATGGTGGACCACAGAGTTTAAAGATATTAAACTACCTTCTCAAGGCACAATATACGATTATTATTTGGATATTAAATCAGAGAAATTTATACGCTGGTCGGAGTTAGCTAGTCAAAAACAAATAACCATTATACCAGAGCCCCACTTACCCATACAAAATATATTAATACCCACAATTGAAACTACTCGTCTGGTATATTTTCTAGAACTTTTGGTTAATCGTAATCTGCCCTGTATGCTGGTGGGTAGTTCAGGTTGTGGCAAAGGAGCCATATTTCGTGAATTCTTCTCTCAATATGCTAATGCTCAAGATTCAATCGATGGCTTAGGTATTAAACCACAACTTTCCACTTCAAGACGTTTATCTCAAGCAACTCCTAAATTAAAGGCGTTAGTATCCACCACAGTGCAAACAACTCACTTTAATTTCTATACATCCTCGGAAATATTTCAAAAAATACTTGATCGTCCTTTGGAAAAGAAATCGGGTAGAACATATGCTCCCTCGGGTGCCAAAAGTCGTTTGATATATTTTATTAATGATTTAAATATGCCGGAAGTAGATGCTTATGGCACCGTACAGCCTCACACAATAATGCGACAATTTATGGACTACAAACAATGGTAGGTCTAGTTTTTCGTAGATAAAACAGAAATTTTATTTTATTTATTTCTCAGGTATGATCGCCAATGTCTGCAATTGAAAAACATACGTCACTGTCAATTTGCTGCCTGCATGAATCCCACAGCTGGCTCTTTTACCATTGATCCTCGCTTGCAGAGACACTTTTGTGTCTTCTCTGTTGCCTCTCCTAGTGAATTTACTTTGCAATATGTTTATGGCAGCATATTAAGTGCACATTTAGAAAATCCCTGCAATAATTTCAGTAAGGAAATTAAATCCATTGCTCAGGTTTTGGTTAAAGTGGGTATAGCTCTGCATAGACGCATGGAATGCGCATTTCTGCCAACGGCCGTTAAGTTCCACTATATCTTTAATATGCGCGACTTGACACACATTTATCAGGGTCTGTTGAATAGCATGGGTGCTCCCAACGTGGAAACTAATAATATGGTCAGTACAAGAAATTTTGGGGGTACGATTTGTAATAAACCTGCCGATCTTATACGTCTTTATGTTCATGAAGCTTTTCGTGTATACCAAGATCGTTTAGTAGATCCCTATGATATTAAATCATTTCGCAGTTCTATACGCGATATATTCAAAAAAGACATAGAAGATTTTGATGAGGAATATGTATTCTCAGATCCATTAATATATTGTCATTTTGCTCAGTCGCTAGCAGATCAAAAGTACATGCCCTTAAAGAGCTGGGATTGTTTGTATCAACTGTTAATGGAGGCTCAGGCAAATTATAATGAAGTTATGGGTTATATGAATCTGGTTTTATTCGAGGATGCCATGAAACATGTGTGTCGGTAAGTTGTGTTTATTTGTGGTATTATTGTTTAATTTAAAACTTATTATTTACAGTATCAATCGTATATTGGAAAGTCCTCGCAATAATGCCTTACTGGTTGGTGTGGGTGGTTCGGGCAAACAAACCTTAGCCCGTTTAGCTTCCTTTATTTCCTCGTTTAGTGTTTTTCAAATACAAATAAAACGAGGATTTTCCCTGCAAGACATGAAGGAAGAAATTGGGGCACTATACATGAAAGTTGGTTTGAAAAATATGGCTTCAGTATTTCTAATGTCCGATGCTCAAATACCCGATGAATCTTTATTAATGCTTATAAATGATTTGCTGGCGGCTGGTGAAATACCTGAACTATTCAGTGATGATCAATTAGATACCATAGTTAATGGCATACGCAATGAGGTTAAACAAAGCGGTAATCTCGATACTAAAGAAAATTGCTGGAGATATTTTGTGGATAAAGTAAGACGACTATTACGTTTAATACTCTGCTTTTCACCGGTGGGTCAAACGTTACGTGTACGTGCTCGTAAATTTCCCGCCATACTAAGTCACACCTGCATTGATTGGTTTCACGAATGGCCAAAGTCAGCTTTGGAATCTGTATCACAAACATTTTTAAGCGAAATTAACACACAAATATTACCAGTAAGTAGTAGTATAAACTGCGATAGTCTACAACTACAACAATAACAAAATAAAAAAAAAATTACAAAATGAACATTAATTTAATTTTTCTTCGACATCCCTTGCAGCGTGAACTTATTAATCCTGTCGGTTGTTTTATGGCCTACGTACATGGTACAGTGAATCAGATTTCAAAGATTTATTTGCAAAACGAAAAACGTTATAATTATACGACACCGAAAACATTTCTCGAATACGTATTTCTATACCGCAAATTGTTGGTAGATCGAAGTGGTGAACATACAAGCCGTATACAACGCTTACAGAGTGGCATGGCGAAATTGGCAGAATGTGCACGTCAAGTAGATACACTAAAGGTGAGAAAAATTGAATTCATAAATACTTATACATATGTATGTATGAATGAATGTGTACGTGTTTCGCTTATGTATGAATGTATGAACAGGCGAAATAAAATGCAGAAAAATGCCAGAGTTTAAATGCAATATTTTTATTTTAGTGTTGAGTATATTTCAATGAAACTCGGTTCAGGAAAATTTAGTTTTCAGTAACAATTCCATGGAGCGTTTTTTAAATATAAAGATTAATATTTGGGTTTAATTTTTAATATATAATATCACAAGTTGGAAGTAGTTTCTGAATAAACTTTGGATATGTAAGCATTTGGAGTTCCTTAACACTTTGACGATCAAACTTTTTTGGATTAGTCAATTTAATATTTTGTTTGATTGTCGGTATCTATGGCCTCATAATAGCTACGATAAGGAAATTCTTCTCCTAGGTAACTTCTAAGTCTTATGTATCGTTTCGCAAATAAAGATCGGTTGACAGATTCGCCCTGATTGTCACTTAAACCGATATATACTAAAACTTGATCATTTTTGATGAAAAATGGAAAAAGTGTTTTAGAAGGATATCGCAGGATATTATCATTTTGAGTATGTAGTGACATCAAATTCTAAGAAATAACTTATTTTTCTTCGTAAATAACCATTTACTGTAGCTGTGTACTCAAAAGCTTGGGACACCGGTGTCCCGTATATGTGAAAGAGTAAATCGAAATTAAATCATGATTGTGCGAGTGTTTTTCGATCTTATGTATGTCGTATGTAATACAGGATGTGGATCATAAAGTTTTCAAAACAATAAACATGGTCCATGATTGCATTACCAGCCTTTCATGTAGTCTAATAATGTTTACAAGAAAGTAATTTTCGGATTTCCTAAATTGATCATGTACTCCATTTATTATTGTATTGTGTCTCGGATAAACAAATTGAACTATAGGCAATCAAAAAAAAATTTAAAAATCAAGATCAATCAGTAGAAACAGCTTCAGAAGGTTTACGCAAAACTAGTAGCAAGTGAAAACTAGTTGCAAGTGGAAACTAGTAGCATTATATGAAAGCAAAATATATTAAGTTAAAATTTTTAATTTCTCTAATTCATCGATTCTCTTATATCGATTATCAAAGAACACTAATAACATCCATTCAACACATTGAATATAACAAAAAAAATAATTTCATCTATTACATACACAGAGAAAGTATCGTGGCCACTGACTCTTAATTTATGAGTTTGTTGCAAGTTCCAAACACGCACAAATATACAAACACACACCCAAATACAAATACACAATCAGTTACACATATAACTAGACCTTTTTGCCACATTTACTTTTACTCCACTATCATACATTGTATATCAGTTTCCAGGTATAGTAGAGACATTATACACACCTTCGAACGACATTCAATTAGTGCGCGTAATTGAAACGTTGAATCCAACCAAAATGTGATTCGTAAATTCTTTTAAATCTTGTTTTTAATTTCATTCTTTCGTTATAAATTTTTTGTTTTACAATTCGTTTTTTTTTTCTTTTCTTTTTTTTTAATTTGCAACTATGAATGTGTGTGTATGCCTGACTGTTCAGTGTCTGTGTAAAATGAATTGAAATTGAAATAAATTTTCTGCTTCAATTTTTACTTCGTATCGTAAGTTTATAATGAAAAATGTTGCAACATTGAATGGCCTTCGTTTGTCACCCAGTTTGGCTTTTCATTAACCTCATGCACTACACTTTATTAATGCTTATGAATCGAAAAAGTTTCAATATTCTGCAGTAATTGAATTTAAAGTGAAACATTATTGTATCTCGATTGATAAATTTAAACTTGTCAACAGCATCATAATATTGATAATGGAACTATACATATATAAGGAGTGAGATCGAAAAATTCTTAACATACATATATGTTTATAAAAAAGAAACCACTAAACTTACAGCTTTATTTTTTTTATTTGATTCAAATTATTATTACAATTTACAAAAAAAAATATTTTTATAGTTTTAATCATCAGTGATGAAATTTTGAACCCTTTTCGGAAACCCTTCCATTAACGTTTTTAAAGTGCTTTCTGTCACTTTGCTCGAACATGTAGTCCATCTCCGTTTAAAATCTACCACACTTTTGGACACCTTTTTTGTACTCTTCAATTCTCTTTTAACAAGAGCCCAATATCTCTCCACTGGCCTTAGCTCCGGGCAGTTTGAAGGATTTGGTACAAATACCACATTATTGTTCTTGTACCACTCAAAGGCTTGTTTACCATAGTGACAGGATGCCAAGTCAGGCCAAAAATAAGTGGACACATTATGAAGTCTTATGAATGGAAGCAGCCTTTTTTGTAAACATTCCTTGATGTAAATTTCGGTATTTAAAGAGCCCGTTGTAACAAATGATTGGCTTCTTTTGCCGCAACTGCATATTGCTTGCCATACCAAGAACTTTCTGGGAAATTTTGTCTGCTTTTGGGTCCTAAACTTTTCTTCAACATTCCCTCGAGCATCAGCAACATAAAACTTTTGACCTGGAAGTTGCGAAAATTCTGCCAGAACATACGTTTCGTCATCCATTATGCAGCAAGAATATTTTTTTATAAAACTTGATTTCAACTTCCGTGCTCTGTTTTTGGCCTCTAAATTTTTAGCAGCGTTCCTGTCAGGAACTTTTTGAGCCTTGTATGTTTTTAAACCTGCATTAGCTTTAACTTTTCGTACCAAATAGTCCGAGCACTGAGCTAACCGAGCTGCTTTCCTACCGGATGTGTTGGGAGCTCTTTTGAAAATGCGTTCTATTTTTTGGCTTTAGAAACGTCATGTGGACCATTCCTTCTACCTGAACCAGGTTTTCTATCAACTGACAAGTTCTCCCGGTACTGTTTAATAACATTGGAAACAGTTTGACGGCAGACCTTTGTATGCTTGGCAAACTTTTTGTAAGACCAAGTTGGGTTTAGTTGAAAATATTTAATAATTTCAGTACGCAATTTTTTCTGGTCACTCATTTTAATCAGATTAACAAAAAATTAATATAATTGACATTACACATAATAACTGCCATGTTTTTCGATCTCACTCCTTAAAGCATTTAACTCAAGGCTGTAAAAATAAAAAGCCCTAAAAGTTAATACTTAAATGGCAGAAAGTTATTTTATTTTTATATTTAAGGCTTCTTTTAATTCGTTGCAACTTAACAAAAAAAGCTAATGTAACCGTCAACAAAGCATTCCCGTTTCCCATATATAGTTTATTTATTTTAACAGAACTAAATTCCATACAATACTTAGTTTGCGTTTGATAAATATTGACCTCTAAAGCTTAGGGCACTCTATGGTTGGAAATAATACAAATCAATAAATTTGCCAACAAATTGAATGAAACATTAAAGTAAATACTAAGAAAAATGTCCCCTCTTTAATTTTCAGAATCAATTGGCCGTACAGGAAATTGAATTAAATGCCAAAAATGCTGCTGCCGATAAACTCATATTGATTGTTAGTGCCGAAAGTGAAAAAGTTAAACATGAAAAACATATTGCTTCAGAAGAGGAGAAACGTGTGCGTATTATCGAAGAAGATGTTTCATTAAAGACAAAACTATGTGAAGATGATTTACGTAAAGCTGAACCGGCTTTAGTTGCTGCCCAGGCTGCTTTAAATACTTTAAATAAAAACAATTTGACGGAATTGAAATCGTTTGGTTCTCCGCCCAAGGCTGTGGTGAATGTCTGTTCAGCTGTAATGGTTTTATTTGCTGTCAATGGTAAAATTCCCAGAGATCGTAGCTGGAAGGCGGCCAAATTAATGATGGTTCGAGTGGATCAGTTTTTGAATGATTTAGTAAATTACAATAAGGATAATATACATCCAAATGTTATAGAAGTATTACAGGAATATTTAAAGGTAAATTAAATAATATTTTCACAGTGATTGGATTTTTCTTTTCTTAACTATATTCCTTTCCTACACAAATACAAATTTTCGCGATCCTCTTAGTGATCAGTTTTGCTCAGTTAGCATTTTTTTTAATTTTTCTGTTTTTTATTTCAATATCACCAAAAAGTGAAGAACAAAGAACAGATACCCAGATCTGAATTGAATACTTTTGTAACTTCATCACTGTATGATATGTATCGGAAAAAGCCTCCAAAATGAAATTGAACGATTCAGTAGCTAATATCACGATAGTTGATTAAAGCATTAGAATCCTTATTTCTTTCCTTAATCCTTCAGATCAAGTGCATAGAAAGTAAAGTAAATTTAGTTTAACAATTAACAATTCGGTACTGTCACGAGGATCCATAGTGCCTAACCAGAAAGTCTGAACTACACTTGCTTTCTATGGATAAAATCTCCTCACAGAGATAAACAAAAAATAGCTTCGGATATTAAAGTAGATGAAAAACTACAATAAGAACTATTATACGTTTTCGAACATTGTGTTGGAATCCTTACATATTTCTTTCATCCTTTAAACATCCTTGATTTGTAATTTTTTTTTTATTAATTTTTATAAAATTTCACCTTCCAGGATCCCGAGTTTAAACCCGATAAAATCGTTCAAAAATCGGTAGCAGCTGCCGGTCTATGTGCCTGGGTCATCAATATACATCGTTACCATCAAGTTTTTCTTATTGTGGGTCCCAAACAACAAGCGCTTAAAGATTCGCAAAATGAATTGTTCACTGCTAGAGAGCGTCTTGATTATCTCAAGGTGAAAATCAATAATTTGGAACGAAAACTAAGTGAAATTCAAGCTGAATTTGAAGATGCCATAAAAGAGAAACAAAAATGTCAACATGAGGCTGATAAAACTACGTTCACTATCGATTTAGCACATCGTTTAGTTAATGGTTTGGCCAATGAGAATATTCGTTGGAAGGAATCTGTACAGAAGTAAGATTTCTTAAAATCTAAAGTTATTTTGCATAAAAAGTACTAGTTTTGTGACTTTTTCTTTAGAAGGTGAAATTATTGTAATGAAACATATTACACTTATACACTTGAAATGTTTTCAGAGAATTGGGAATGTTAAGTAACTAGTTCTTTTAGAAATTCTTCAACAACCAGGCCAAATTTAATACAATATTCAATGGAACCTAGCTTATGAAATTTTAAAAATGAAATATGAAACTAGCAGTTTTATTATTCAATTGTCCATTATAAATGCTGCAATATATATTTCCTTGGAAAACCCACAAGATACCCAATACTTAAGTGCAACTTATCTCAAGTTTAAACAATTTATTTTTAAATTCATTGCCCTCATAAAGCTACACAAAACAAAAGCGATTATTAATATATATATTTATATTTATGTACGAACTTATATGAACTCGTATAACAGTTCAGCACACAGTTCACATAAATAAGGCTTCATTTATGTTGTAATAAAATCAAACAACTTTTCAATTGAAAAAAATTCCAACATTATGAAAAGGAACCACACTCATCGTAAATTATTTACAACAATTTCTGTTATATAGCAGTAACTACGTGATACCAGCATCCTTGGTGTACTTTTAAAAAAGAAAAAAAACTCAAATATCAAAACCATTTTCCTGATAAAACATCAATATACATATCTATTAAAGATGAATGGAAATAATAAAAATAGCCCTTTTTAGAGTTTCTTTCATCTTCTTACACTTCATATCAATTATGAGCCAATATATATATATCGTGGCCACAAGTAGACATGATCATACTTGAACACTTGTAGACACAAGATATGTATGTATAACATTTGACCAATTTATCGTCTGTGTGCTACAAATAATTACCCTTCTTCATTGCATTAATATTTTTTGTTTGGACTCGTTTTGTTTTAGCCATAAAGAGGAAAAACTCTTAATACGAATTGCTATCAATATCCCATGAATGTGTAACATGTACTTGTTTTAATCCTTTTGAGAAAGACGAGGATGATGATGTTGTTGAGGATGGAAAAAATTGACTTTCATTTTTCGATTTCCGTTTCTCGTTATTATGCTACACATTTCCTTGTTTTTTTTTATTCCATTGCTACCTCACTCACTCACTTGACTATTTCTTTTACTTTTTGCTTCCCTTCTCTCTCTCTCTCTCTCTTCTGATGCTGACGTTGTTACTGCTGCTGTCAAAAGTCTACAGAGTAAGAGTTCGACACTACCTGGTGATATCCTGCTAATTTCCTCTTTTCTGTCGTATGCTGGTTGCTTTACACGTCGTTATCGCGAAGAGTTGCAGCAGAAAATGTGGATGTCAAACTTTCGTAAAATTCAAGTGAGTATGTTATGTATGAATGTTATAGATACGAGTATATACTTGCAAAAATGTTTGTGGGAGTTAAAACTCTTTATTATTTGGTTTTGTAAATTTATTCCTTCAAATTAAATTTCTTAAACCAAAGGGCTTAATTTTTAGATTTTACAAGCATGTGAAATTACATTATCACTCTTTAATAAATTACATTAGAATTTAAATTGTGAAATTTATGCTAAGGCCTTTGGTTTCTAGTAAGTGACTGACAAAGGATAACAAAAAAATTTAGATGTTAATTAAGTTAAGCATGCCAAACAAATATTGCTGCTGCATTTTAAATAAAGCTAATAAAAGCCCCTGATCTTAGTTTACCTGAGAATGTTGATAGTCTACTAGATCTACTGAAATGTTTCTGTCATTTCTTGAGAGATTAATTCCTAATCATGAAACTGAAACTTTTTCGACTAGTTTTTACATTCTTTAAAATTACTTAAACAGAATCTGAAATTCTACTTGAACATATTATTCCATAATACTAATCGAAAGTGGGTCGCAAAAAATCAGAAGAGGGTCTCATGAAATATTATTTTATAATATGCATCAAGAAATTAATTATTACAAACGAGTTCATATTTTTGTTTCTTTCAGCCCCCTATTCCGCACACGGATTGTCGAGATCACTTGTCATTGTTCACCGATGATGCTCAAATAGCAACTTGGAATAATGAAGGCTTGCCAATGGATCGTATGTCCACAGAAAATGCCACTATTCTAGTGCATTCCACACGTTGGCCTCTTATGATTGATCCGCAATTGTAAGTTTAGCCATTAAGTGAAATTTTAACTTCATTTACTCCTTTCTACATCCACAATAAATCGTTTACTTTTTGTCTTTGTGTTTTGTTTTTTGAAGACAAGGCATCAAATGGATTAAGAATCGTTTTGGGGATGACCTAATCATAATACGTCTCACACAAAAGAATTTTCTTGACATCTTAGAGAAAGCCATGTCTAATGGAGATACTGTACTCCTCGAACAAATTGAAGAAACTGTGGATACTGTACTTGAACCTTTACTCAGTCGGGCTCTAATTAAACGTGGTCGTTTTATAAGAATTGGTGATAAAGAACTTGATTTCAATCCTAAATTTCGCCTTATACTCCACACAAAACTAGCAAATCCTCACTACAAACCAGAAATGCAAGCTCAGACCACACTCATTAATTTTACTGTAACTCAAGATGGTTTGGAAGAACAGCTTTTAGCGGAAGTGGTTAAAATAGAAAGACCCGATTTAGAAGAAATGAAAACGAAACTAACCATACAACAAAATAAATTTAAAATTTCCCTTAAGGAATTGGAAGATGATCTTTTGGCTCGTTTAGCCTCTGCGGGAGAAAATGTCTTGGATGACTATGAACTGGTGGCCAATTTGGAGTCTACTAAGCATACCGTTGATGAAATAGAAATAAAGGTGAATGAAGCACGTGTTACTACTCTACAAATCGATGAGGCCCGTAATATGTATAGAACGGCCGCGAAACGTGCCGCCATTTTATATTTTGTACTCTCAGACTTAAGTCGTATAAGTCCCATATACAGATTTTCCTTAAAATCGTTTATGCATGTCTTCAGGCAGGCTATTGTGGTGGCTCCCCCATATAGACAATATGACAAACGTGTTGGTTCTTTGGTGGACTCAATAACTTGCCAAACATTTTTTTACGCCTTAAGAGGACTTTTTGAGATAGATAAATTGACATTTACCGCTCACATGACTTTGCGTATCTTGGCTGCTACCGAACAGATTTCTTTAGAAGAAATAGATTTTCTTTTGCGTTTTCCTCATGATCCCAATACCTTATCACCTGTAGATTTCATAGGACGCATTGCTTGGAGTGGCATAAAGTCTTTGGCTTTAATCGATAATTTCTATGGCATAGATAAAGATATAGAAAATTATCCCAAACGTTGGCGTAAGTTCTCCACCAGTGATGTGCCAGAAAGAGAACAATTTCCGGGTGAGTGGAAGCATCGCACACCTTTGCAAAAGTTGTGTATTATGAGAGCCTTAAGACCGGATCGTGTTACCAATGCAATACGTTTATTTGTGGAAGAAACAATGGGTCAAGAATATGCCCATGTAAAAACTTTCCAATTAGCAGATATTTTTAGTGAAATTAATGCAGCCACACCCATATTTTTCATACTTTGTCCGGGTGTTGATCCTATATATGACGTAGAAAGACTAGGCATGCAATTGGGGTTTAGTACTACAAACGAAAACTTAATTAACATTTCCCTAGGTCAAGGACAAGAAATCGTAGCAGAACAGGCTATTGCTAAAGCTTTGGATACTGGACAACAATGGGTGGTTTTACAAAACATACATTTGGTGGCTAACTGGTTGCCAACATTGGAAAAACTTATTGAAAGCATAACTGCAGAAAGCGAACACCTTACGGAGTCCAAGTTTAGATTGTTTATAAGTGCCGAGCCAGCACCTGATCCTCAGTATCACATTATACCACAAGGTATCTTAGAATCTTCCTTGAAAATAGTAAATGAGCCGCCTTCAGGTATGGCTGCTAATATGCATAAGGCTTGGGATAACTTTTCACAAGAAACATTAGAGACCTGCACCCAAGAAGCAGAGTTTAAGTCGATACTCTTCGCTCTTTGTTATTTTCATGCTGTCGCTGGTCAAAGGCGTAAATTCGGTCCCTTGGGTTGGAATAAGGTGTATCCTTTTAACATAGGAGATTTGACAATTTCCGCCTCGGTTTTACACAACTATTTGGAGGGTAGCAATCGCATACCTTGGGAGGATTTACGTTATTTGTTTGGTGAGATTATGTATGGTGGGCATATAACCGATGATTGGGATCGTAGATTATGTCAGACTTATTTGGAGGAGTTACTACAGCAAGATTTAGTAGATGGCGATATGAAATTATGTCCTGGATTTCCCTCACCTCCAAATCTAGACTTTCAAGGTTATCACAACTATATTAATGAAATGTTACCGGCTGAATCTCCATTGCTGTATGGCTTACATCCGAATGCTGAAATTGGCTTTCTAACCAATGCCTCGGAACAATTACTCAAGACTGTATTTGAATTGCAACCCCGTCAATCTGAACTTAGCACAGCTTGTGGTGCACCACGTGAGGAATTAGTGAAAATAATGGCAGATGATTTTCTAGATAAACTGCAAGTGGAATTTAATCTCCAGGCTTTATTAAATCGTGTAGAACGTAAAACGCCTTTTGTGGTGGTGGCCCTGCAAGAGTGTGAACGCATGAATAATTTAATATGGGAAATCAAAAGATCCTTGCGGGAGCTGCTGTTAGGTTTAAAAGGAGAACTTACAATAACCTCGGAAATGGAACGGTTAGATCATGCTCTCTTTTATGATCATGTACCAGAGTCTTGGACAAATTTAGCGTATCCCAGTATGTTGGGTTTACAAAGCTGGTTTGCTGATCTCTTGCATCGCATTAAGGAATTGTCTTTGTGGCTAAATGATTTCAAATTGCCCTGTAGCATATGGTTGGGTGGACTCTTTAATCCACAGAGCTTTTTAACGGCCATTATGCAGGAAAGTGCTAGAAAACATGATCTCCCATTAGATCGTATGTGTTTGGCATGTGATGTTACCAAAAAAGATGTAGATAGTGTGACGTAAGTTTAGATGAAATATATTTTTGTTAAATATAAATTATCTTTGTTTTCTTTAGCTTACCTCCTTTAGAGGGAGCTTTTATACATGGTCTCTATTTAGATGGTGCTAGCTGGGATTGTCAGTTAAACTCTATAGTGCCTTTACATCCTAAAGAATTATTATGTCCCATGCCGGTTATTTTCATTAAATCTATTGTTCAAGAGAAACAGGATCTGCATCGTATCTATGAGTGTCCTTTGTATAAGACTAGGTAATATTCAGTATTTTTAAGATTTTAAATAAAAAAGTTTGCTAAATGATTTCATTATAGATCGCGGGGCAATACTTATGTTTGGACTTTTAATCTTAAATCGCGTGAACGACCCTCTAAATGGATATTGGGTGGAGTGGCTTTACTTTTACAACCTTAACTTAAAAATTCACCGATTTTAAAGCACTTATTATGCAAGACGCTGTTATTATTCTATAACACTTTGTAATGCACTTATCAATTGTTTGTTAATTAAAATAACATTTTAAAATCATTTAAATGAGTTGTTTAATTGTAAGAGATTGTTTTTATATATAGATTACTGTAAAACGGGGCTATTTTATCGATCGGTGAAATTTTTAACCACCTGTATCTTTTCATTCTTCTTAAACAAAGAAATTTCTATTGCAATTTCATTGAGAGAAATGCCATTGAAAATTTTCTTGTCAAATTGTGATCGCTTACATGGTCAGCTCACATTTTCCATTATTTTTACTTTCTCTCTGACCCAATAGTAAATATGACATTATAAAGATCACACTTTCCATTTGCACATTTTTACGCTCTCATCCAGGTGGCAAGAGTAAATTTCGCAAAATTTTGTATTTTATCTTCATTTTTATAAAAAAAAAATTAAGTAAATATTATAAAATAAAGAACACATGTAAGATAAACTAAAATAATATTTGTGTCTTCTCTATATCTCTTAATGTTTAGAAAGAAACAAATAACTATAAATGTGTTATAATTTATATGTAAAGATTTAAACAAAAATATTTTTTCATTATCAGGGCTATTTATTCATATAATTATATATGCTAGTGTATAGTGTGTGATAAAAGTTTACGTATAGAAAATTTGGCATAAATTCCTAGCACTGATTTCAAATTAAGAATTCAAAAGAAGAGTTACTATGAGAACAATATGGGAGCTATGTATGTGAAACATTTACCCATTTCGTTCAATTTCAAAAGGTCTTACGGTGAGGTCATAGTTTAATAAACTGAGTCGATACTTTAAAGTATGCAATCTTAGAAAATTTGTGTAGAAGATTGTTTACAATTTGTTTCTTTTTATTTCGTTTTAATATTTCATACCTGTTAAATAATCAGATATATAAAATAACTTAAGAGACTTAAGTATTTAGAGAGCGCTCTCTGTCGATGTCTAATTAAACAGCACAGTGATATGTCACAAACGAAGAGATCAAAAGCTGCTAAAGTATGTTTCTTGTCAGGCATCAGCAAAGAGAGTACGACATGAGCTTTCTTAAGCATATGAAATTAGCTTCATAAGCTTATGCAGACCATATTCTGTAAAAAAGCCAATTATTGCTTTTCATGCTACAGTTATTAACAAAAGTAGTTTTACAAAAATTTCTCAATTTTACGAAAATTAACTTAAATCGGAATTGTAAAGATCACTTATTTTAAAAACTCTTCCTCACGATTTTTTTTCTAACTAACTGCACGCATACTTTATCACATCACTGTAGTTAAATCTCAAATACAAAAACCACCTCAAATATAGATAAAAAAACAACACATTGGTAGCAGGCAGCAGCGGATCGTACACTCACACTTACCCTCAACGTTTAGACCATTTTCATGTGATTGTTAATGATAGACAGACAATTTTTATATTTGCCTTTTCATATAGAAATTCTAAATAATTATTACTTGCTTGTGCCCCCAGTTAGGGAAGTCAGGGGACTAAGCAGCGTTAGGGCAGAAGAAAACGGCGAGAACATAGTTTTAACAAAAAAGAATATTTTCATGACGATTTAAAATAATACAAAAAAACAACAAACATTCACACAATATTCTATATTTTACAAAACGGACAAAATAGTTTTATTCGCCCAGACATTGTCAAGACGTTTGTATGGGAATTTCGACTTTCCTAAAAGAAAATATTTTATAAATTTCAAAAAAAAAAAAAAAAAACAAAGATCAACAATATTTTGTTAGCAACATAAAATTAATTAAAAGCAACTTGTCAATGAAATTGAAATTTTGATTTAAGAATTATTCGTGGTGTATGCAGACAAGTGAATTTATAAATATTATCAATAATAACAACTAATAATAAAAAAATACATAAAACCGTTACTATTTAATATAAGGTGAATATTTTATATTGTTAAAAAAAATCACTGATAATAAGAAAAATTGAATCAACTTTATTAAACACTAAACACGAACTAAAAGTTAAATAATTAATTTAATTGTTTTATATGTCATAACAACAAATACAAACAATTACCGTTTAAGGAAAAGCAAATGTATAAGTGAAAAGCTTTTTAGAAGTTTGTTTAAAATTAAATAAATATTAACTAAAAGTAGTATACAGGTACTACCTCAACATAAAAGTTAAATAACAGTGAGCAACAAAATATTAACAATGACGTGTTAAAATGTATAATAATGACGATAAACTTATCTCAAATTACTTTAAAAAAAAAAACTAAAAACCTAAACATGTGTATAAAAAGAAATTTTTTTAAAATAAAAAGAAATCTTGTGACTACATTTAAAAAAAACATAACAATAAATTTTTTTGTATTTTTCTACTCCTTCAAGGTCATTGTCTTCGGTCTTAGAGCGCATTTTGCTTGTCAACTTGTTTGTCTCATTCATAAACAATTCTTCCAAAGTATTTTTCAGCATTATTTTTTAAAATTGGCAAAAAACAAATAAAAAAACTATCTCTGGCCTTAACATTCAAATTATTTGAGCATGTGTATTGTTGGCTAGGTGAAAAAGTTATTTCTGCTGATATTATTAAGTTTTTCTAAGATTAACGTTAAGGCGAATATTTCGATCAACGAAACCGTAAGGAAAACAGATTGCGTTTTTACCATATTAGACTTTAGTCATTGGGGACCTGAAACTAGTGATATTTCATCCGATTTCGTTTCAGCGAAATCGAACAATGAAAATCAGTTTCATTACATTAAGCTATAAGCCGCGATATTTGGTTGTCAGATCTTACAACGTTGTCAGTAAAATGTTAAAAAAAATATATAACAATCGTCTGAACTTACAGTTTTTCTTTTGCAACATTGTCAAAAAAAGCATTACTGACAATATTGTAAGTTGGCAGTGTTATTAGATATTTTCGCACATTTTATTGCCAACGTTGTAAGATCTAACAACAATGTATACGTTGTTAGTTCTTACAACGTTGGCAGTAAAATTTGCAGAAAACGCCTAATAAAAGTGTCAACTTACATATTTTATATTGCAACATTGTCTGCAATGCTTTTTCTGACAACGTTGCAAAAGAAAAATTATTATTTCACTAGATTTTTAGACATTTACTGACAACGTTGTAAGATCTTACACAGCATCAAGCAAAAAGTCCCATAGTCGTAAAAAAGAAAACTCATCGCTCTTAATAAAATTCGTTTTAGTATTTTAGTTGATTACATGTTTTTCATTGATAAATATTATAAAGATAAGTTGTTGTTTTGTACAAAACTTTTATTACGTTTTTATCGTGATAAATAATTTAACAAGTCACGTTTGAAATTATTTAAAGAAAATGATTGTCAGATCTTGGGTGTTAAGTGGAAAAACACACAGAGAACAATTACCCCCATATTCGTAAATGCCTAATAAAGTTATTGATGGTTTATTGTAGGAATTTTGTATGGAAAATGTGCGTAAAAAAACAAAAAAAAAATATTTAAGTTTATTATTTGGACAATTGAAAAAGTTTACGTAGTGTGCTTCTTGACACAACTATTGTGCATTTCCAAGGTATACTTTTCTAAAGGATTGACCTCAAAATCACCTGTCGAATTTCATTGCTGTACTCCTATTTTAAAGCCAGTGATAAAGTAATTTTCTGAAGGGGACTATATATGAGAGGGAACATATATTTGGGGTAGTTTAATTAGCGACCGATTATCATTTGGTAGAAAGATTTTAATTCGTAGAAACTTATTTATGTCAAATTTTAGATATACTCATATTCTTAAGAAAATCATGAGCGTTAAAGTTATTTCAGATGAGGACCTTATATAGGCAGTAAGGTCAATTATGGTCCGATTCTCATAAAATTAGAAGGAGAGATTGTGGTATTGAAACTAATTTATGTTGAATTTCGTCGCTATATTCGTAAACAGTTATTTATGTCTGCTTAAACTGTATTCCGTGGGGCCACTTGTATGAGGGATAGGTGAAAACATCGGACGATATTGCCTATTTTCAATATCAAAAAAACTTCAACAAGGAGGAATATTTGAAAATTTCAGCTCTCTATCGTGCTTTCAAAATATTTTTGTCTTAGAATTTTATAAGGATCCAGAATATATACTTTTGTGGGTCTATAACCAATATTTCGATTTACTACTAACAGAAAGACAAAAAAATAAAAACCCTTAATCTTTTTTAAGGGTGGGTATAAAGCCAGGATATAACAGTATCAAAACCTTTTTTTAAGTCGACAAATTGGTCAGACAAAAACAAGTTTTCACGTCATGGCTGATACCAAACTCAGACTCAGTGCTAAACAATCCTTTAGAAAAGTATAATTTTATAATATAATTAAATTTTGGAAAGATTGTCTTTAAAGTGTGCCTCTGGTATGGTCACACTAGAGGTCATGAGTTTGATTCCAAACAAAGACGCTGGTAAAGGAGGGAAATTGATTAAGTCCTAGATTTACATACATATTTCTTTGAATTTAATGAAAGGTACTCTAACTAACTTAGAGTATATAGAACTAATTTTTATGAGCAGGATGAACCTTTTGGTAAAGGGACGATATTTGGCAAAAGGGGCGCAATTTCAATGCAAAATAAATATCTATATTTCTATACTGACTAAAATTTTTAATATCTAGAAAAAAAGGTACTTATCATTGATAATTTACAAGGAACACGTGCTGGTCAGGCATAGCCGACCATATGATACCCTACACCAGTCATTATGTTAAAAATGGGGATTATTTAAAAAATAAAGCATTTGATTTTTAACTTTATTCCGGAATATTTTTACTTATTTTTGGCAAAAAAAGAGAGATTATTTACAAGAAGGCTCAAAGGGGAGTGGGGAAAATATGGCCCTGTCCTTATGTTATTATTGTTTGACCTTCAAGTCATTTTCTGAAGGGGAGTTTGTATGTGGGCTAAAGTTAAATTAAGCCTGATTATTACAAAAATCGGTAGTGTCATTAAAAGTTCTATAAAACTAAGTATTGTTGACTTTTGCTGACATAACAGAAAATTTAACTTAATTATGAGCCCAAAGGCCTTATTTGGGGGTACGGTTGTACGGAAGCGTGTGTGCCAAATTTCATCCAATTATCTTGAAAATTGCGGCCTGTACCTTGCTCACAAGGTTTAAATGAACAGCCAGCCAGACGGACGGACGGACATAGCTTAATCGACTCAGAAAATGATTCTAAGCCGATTGGCATACTATAAGGTGTGTATATGACGAACATTTTTGTATGTTACAAACATCAGCACAAACCCAATATACTCTCCCAACTAAAGTGGTGTAGGGTATAAATACTCATTGCGGTTTTGAGCTTCTCGTCAAAATGTCGTTGGGGAAAATAGAATTGAAATTGTTTTAGTAATGAATCATTTCTACAGCATAATGTGACTTACACCTATTAAAGAAGAATTTTGTTACTCATTGAAAAAAATGTAATGAATACAATTTATTTGTATTCAAGATATTAAGGCCATTCGCTGCAGGTCTAAAAATTAAAGGCTGCTACTTTTATTATAAGTAAGTTTTTGTATAATTTGTGTGATCTGGAAATTGATATGATCTATATATTTTAAAAAAGAAAACTGAATTGTGCCAAATTATAATAATAATTCTTCTGAGATTATTTCGTGAGAAAGATCATATGGAAGCTACTAGAGATCTTCATCTCATACTTGTGTTTGTTTTAATTTAATTGGAAAATAACTCAAAATAACTCAACACATTTTGCCATGATATTGAAATCATTTTTTCCTTAAACCAATAATTGATCTGCCAAAAATAAAATGACGAGAGGCACGCTCTCGCAATTAGTGTATATAATTGATATTCTATACTTTTCATGTCACTTTTTGCAACAGCATATCAATATCGCAGAAATGTCATGTTAAAAAATTTTAAATATTTATCTACAGGTCACATAAAAGAAAACACTTTTTCAATTAAAATTAAAGAAACAAATAAAGAACATAATAAAAAAATTTAAACTTTGGCTTTTCATATTTGATAATTCTAGTTCGATTGTAATTTTAAATTTAAGATTCTTAAGATAATTTCAAAACTTTTCAATGCATAAAAAAAACTAATCATGACTTCTTTTTCCCCCAAGCTAATGTCTAAACAAGGATCAATCAAAAAAAATTACAGCGAACATAGTGGTGAACCTGGCTGTGCCACTGCGGGTGAAGTTAAAAAATTCTTTAGACATTTCTGGGATCCCACATCGTATTGGGAATGCGAAGAACAAGGCAAACCAGCCGCCCTAAGACGTTGCGGTGCCTCTGAATTATATTCGGACAAACATGGCAAATGTGTTCATTACAGAGAATGGGAATGGACCGAACCCATAGAGCCACCAAGTCGTCCAAAAACTCAATAATATAATAATTTAGTTAAATGATTGTTTAATATACTATTTAGCAAAAAATAATAAATAAATAAAACTACATAATAAGATCGTTTTATGTTTTTTTATTTGAAAGTAAAAAATAAGATCTCTTTTCTATGTATGTATTTAATACATTTATACAAAAAAAACTAATTAAATGAAATCATTTTATTACAAAAAAAGCAGCACAAAGAATACTTGAACCAAAATTTGGAATGTTAACTTTTTTCTATAATTTTCTTCTAAAGACCGTAACCCAAAAAAAGAACAATAATATATAAATAATCTTAATAAACTGTTTTAGTTTAAAATTTATCAACCTGATGTTAGTGACTTTTTATACGCTTAAGTTATTGAGGATTTATTTTATATGAAATTAATTCTCTAAGAACAGTTTAAAACACAAACATGGCAGAAATACAATGTTTCTGACAGTTTCGTTGAGCTTTCATTGTAAATGTTTAAATTATTAGTCTTAAGCTTAAAGCTTTCGTTGTCGTCGTTATGAGTAAGTTTATGAAGAGCTCAGCTTAAAATCCATTTGGATTTGAGATGAAAATGATGTTTGGATTATCGACGTTGTAGATGATGTTGTTAATAATTGCAAGATGAAAGTGAGTGTTTAAAATTCCACATGTTCACCATGTTTGGTTATGACTCTCATTTTTTCCTGTTTAGGAGCTGGAATGTCACTAGGAATGTTTTCCTCTACAGGAGCAGGATTTTTAGGTGGCACACGAGTGCTGCTGGCCGAAGGCTTTCTAGTTGTGGTGGTTGTGGGCGCTTTTGTGGTGGTTGTTGTTGTCGTGGTTGGTTTTGGTGTAGTTGTGGTAGGTTTTGGTGTAGTGGTAGTTGTGGGCTTTGGTGTAGTTGTTGTGGTAGGTTTTGGTGTGGTTGTTGTGGTGGTGGTTCTTGGCTTAGCTGTGGTAGTTGTTGTAGTGGTAGGTTTGGGTGTGGTTGTTGTTGTAGTGGTAGGTTTTGGTGTAGTTGTGGTTGTGGGCTTAGCTGTAGTGGTGGTAGTCACCTTAGGCTTAGCAGTTGTGGCCTCCTTGGGTGGCTTCACCACAGGTTCCATACCAGCACCTTCATAACGTACATTTCCAATCTTAACAGTGGGTTGTTTAGCGGGTTTTGGGTTCTTAACACGAGCCAAGAAACGATTAAAAGGGGAACCCAACAAAAGATTGTCATTAAATTCCAAAACATGCGACACAGATCCAACACTCTTGTCAAAACCATGTAAAGAGCCCACAATATGACCATTCCAATCAACACGCACAATGGTTGAACGTTTTGGCGACAACAATTGAATACTTTCACCATGACCAATAAAGTGAATAAAGCGTTGTGCAATCTTATTGGGATAAGCGTTGTTGATTAGTTTGAAAGGCAATTCCAACAAGGCCAACATGCGAGCCAAAAACAAACGAATGCTGGGGAAACGTGAGAACATGGTAAAACCACTAGGATGTTCACTATCTGTAGCCATGACCAATGGTACCCAAATACCCTCAGCATCAGGAGTCAAATTGTCAGGATGTCCAGGTAATCCTTCAACGAAGACCTCACTCTTACCAGCTTTGCTGCCCTTCAACCAGTATTTTGTCAAGCGCAAAGCTCCGGTCTCAGCTACCACAATAAAATCTTCCTCAGGACTCAAGGCAACACCGTTGGCAAAGAACAATTCGTCCAATAATAATTTACTCTCGTTCTTGACGCGGTCATATTTGAAGAGACTGTAATACAAGTTGCGATTTTATTTATTTTTTTATGCATTTTATTTTAGTTAGTATGGACACCAACAAGTAAGACACAGAAGTATAACATTAAGCCAATTTTTAATTTTTGTTTTTTTACAGCAAAACACTGAAGCATTAAACTAGCAAGCAAATTTTTATTTTTTTACATAAAACGTGCGATTTGTCGGTTATTTACACGTGTATATGAAATGTTAGTTTATGAGGATTTATATATGATTTTAGTTAAATAAAAAAAAATTTTAAAAATTGTATTAGATGTACATGCTTTTTATATCATACACCACTATAGTCGGGAAGGTATTTTGCATTTGTGCTGATGTTTGTAACATCCAAAAATATTTATTCTACACCTTAAAGTATACCAGTCGGCTCAGAATCATTTTCTAAGTCTATTTAGCTATGTCCGTCCGTTCGTCTGTCTGCGCACAAAGTTTACATATACACACAGTAAACCTCCTACAATCGTACACTCCGAATAGTACCTTTGGGCTCATAATTACGTAAAATGATATATTATGTCATCACAAATCAATAAAACTTAGTTTTATAAAACTTTAAATGACTCTAACGGTTTTTGTAACGATCGGGCCTCATTTAACCCATAGGTCCCATACAAATTCCCCTTTCAAACAATGACTTGAAGAATTCACTTATTAACACTAATAACACGATTAAGTGAGGGGTCGGCCTATGTTCCTATTGCGGCCTTGTTTCCTATATACTGGACAATGGACTTGCCTATAGAATATACTATGGGCAAGTCTATGGACTACACTATTGGCAAGTCAATGGTCTAAACTATAAACTAATATATAGACAAGATTTTGAACTAGACTAATATTTGTTCAAGCCATTGGACTAGTGTACTAAATAGACTACATATAGACTATTGACTGTTCTATGAACTTAGGTATAGTGCAGTATACAGACTGAGTTATGAACTAGTCTAGAGACTAGATTATAGCCTATTTTATTGATTATTGATTAGTAAATAAACTATTGACTAATCTATTATGAGTTTTATATATTGAGCTGAAGGTTTTTATAAAGACAGTGGAAGTGTACATCATAAGAACTCAACGATTTGTACAATCTTGTAAATCCCATCAGATTATAGTGAAATATAAATTTCAATAGATACTCTGCTCTGTTTTACTATCTTACAAAAACAAACTCAAGTGTTTAAAGTGCATTGAACTATATGCCTTTTATAGTAATAAAAATTGTTTAGTTTGATAAGCAACTACTAAATCTATATAATATTTACAATAATTATTATTATTATTATAATATTTAAATTAATTGCTATCTATTAAACAAGAACAATCCAGCTATGCCCTTAAAAGTTTCATTTAAACAATTAAAATGAAATAAAAAAGAAAATTTAATAAGCTTCATTAAAACAACAGCTCTACGCTATAAGAATCTATTTTAAATTTGTTATTTTAAAATAAAACATGTAGCAATTAGTCATAGTATTAAAATACATAGATTATTAAATATAAATGTTTAAATATGTATATGCACATACATATTTAACAGACATACACAAAAGTTTGCAAAAACAAAATTGTTAATATCAATAGATTAAATAGATTAAAAGAAAAAAAAACAAAAATAATAGTTAAGAAAACAACAAACAAAAAGCAATTAAGCAAACATAAATACATACAACAAACAGTTAAGAAAGACATACCTACATATGTTTTCTTTGATGGAGGAATTTAGAATTAAATGCAAAATATAATCTTATCGCCACGTAACAAATAAACTTTTTAAAACAACAAAATATGAAAATTTGTTTGTGTGTATTATGAGAGGATGATAACAATGGTTATGATGATGCAGACTTTGGTTAAAGTTAAAAAAAAGGTTAAACAATAAATTTGCAAATAAAGAAATTATTAGAATATATAATTTTTGTTAGATGATGATAGGTTTTCTATAAGTCATAGTATCTTTTATTGATTTTTTTAACCTTTAACAATTTCTCGCTTTTCTCAACACAAATGAAATTGTAAATGGGGTCATAGGTATGAACTAATCTACTATTATTTCAAGTTTGTCTATGGTGGAAGAGAATGTCATTAATCAAACTTCGACCTTTTATATAATAACACAGTCTCATGTACAAATACCACTTAATGGACTCAAATAGATATTCCTATTATTTACATAAGATCAATATTTCTTTGTATTAAAAATTTCAACTTGAATCTATCTTAGAGGCCAGTTGCTTTTCTTCAAACTATAGTCTCTATATAACCTTCCTAATGCAACAACAAATTATAACTTTCTTTTAAATTAAATTAAACTTGTTTAAAATGTAATAATTATGCTAAATAAGGGATAAAATTAAGAACTAAATAAATTATAATTGTAACCACAAACTGTAACGGATATAATTAATTAAAAAAAATGATAAATTACATCAAAGCGCAGCAAATAAAAATGGAGCACAAAGAAAGCATTAACACACACCATAAATGAATTAATAAAACATATTGTAACAAGACACTAATTTGTTAGTTATTTTTGCTCTAAACACCAAATAAATAGAAAAATAAAAAAATAATAATTTACTCACCGTCCCGAGGGATTGGCAAAGGTGGTGAATACCAAATCTTGTATGGTAAAGTCAGAAGAAGAGTCAGTCCAATAAATGTTACCCTGTTTATCAACAGTGACAGAATTGAAAGTTTTAGCTCTACGATTATTATTATCTTTGCCCGGCAATTCCTGCTGGGGTGATACCAATAATTTCTTTTTGTTCGAGATGAGATCAACTTGCCACAAGCCATAGTAGGCATCAGCAATTAATAAATTATTAGCTTGGCTATCGAAAGCCAAGCCTAAGGGACGACCACAACGAGATTCTTCAGTAATATCTTCTGAAAATAGCAGAAAAAAATAAATAAAAACAATTATTGTTTTCATAACACAGCCATTATGACACACTTACCGCAAGGTTGTCCAATTTTAGTAACATGAGTAACATGACCGGCATTCATTTTAATCACCTCGCCACCATGTATACCCATATAAATGTCATTCTTGCGGGCTATCAAACATTCAGGACCATAAACGCGGCCCTCTAACAAACGATCGGCACCTTCTAAGATAGCATTAGGTTCCAAGGCACCACTTAAAGCTTTGGGAGGAGCCACTCTATAAAATTATTATCAAATTTTGAACATAAAACCATTTTCTTGAAAAAAAAAATCCACAAACTTCAAATACATACTCAAATTCTTTGAAGGGGAAAGTGGTACGTGGCGGCAGACCCGGCAATAATATAACTATCAGAAATATGACCATAAAGTTCATAATTCGTATGCCCAAACCATATAATAAACCCATTTTTGCTTATTATCTCAGTCTTTTCTTTGGGTTATTTTCTATAAATTCCAATGACTCCAACAAAAAATTAACAACGTAATATAATTTTTTTTACCTTTAATTAAATGAAAAAAATATTTTATTTCACAATTAACAAAATACACGACCGCAGCAGCAGCTTCGTTTTCTTTTCGAAGTTGTTAAATTTCTTAATTTATAAAAAAGAGACTTTCTTTTTTTCCACTTACCGGTATCAATCACTTCTTTTCGTTTTTTAATTCTATTTGGTTTAGAAGCAGAAAAATCAAAGGGCGTTTGTGAAAGATGATGATGACGACGATTACCCCAAGAAGCAGAACCGGAATTTTTATTTTACTAAAAATTCTTTTTTTCTTTCTTTTGTTAAGCGTTTAGCGGTTTTTGTTGCTCCACGTTAAAGTTACCAGAGTTGGAAAATGTTTTTCCCTGTACGATGGAAGACAAAAGCTCAAACACACACATACAATGCGTCCAAATGCGGCTAACAGCTTTTGTTTAATATATATGTTTATATGAGAGCTTTCCCAATCAATGCATTATACTTGTGAACAAAGTACAAAAGTTAAAATATATTTAGCTTTGGCGTACGAAAATTGAGAGTAAAGAAAATGTGAACAAAAAACAAAACTGTCAAAATTATTGTTTTTGTTGTTTAATTTTGATTTGCATATAAAGGACACGATTTTTTAATTATTGTTTAATTATTTTTTTTATAACATATTAAAATAAATTTATTTTTTCATACCTCATCAAAGCAACAACTGGTCATGACTGTTTTAACGTTGAGTAGTTGTCAGTAGAAATTGTATGTGTTTGAGTCTTCATATTTTCTCTTATCTTATATTACAAATATTTGATTCGATATATAATGCAAATAAATTAAAATTATATCTTTAAAATTGATATATACAATATTCAATCTAAATTATTATTATTTTATGAGATTTACTTTTTCAATTTGTTAATTGATAAAATATGTCTGGCTACACTTACACTGAAAAAGAGAAATTCAGCAGTGTTGTCAATTTTAAAAACTAATGAATTATAAAAAAGCTTTTTTCCACATAGCAAATACATACGTAAATGTTAAATAAATTTAATTATGATCGTTTTCTTTATAACAGTTCAATGTTAATAACATTTATTTGTTTGGCAAGTTGCTTTCATCTTTTAAAGTGTATTTGAACAAGACAAATATATACTTTTAAGTTTTTATACATCAAAATGTCGATTTTGTGTCTCACTCATCTATGTAAAGAAAAGAAAAGTCACTCAATAATATGAACGTGTTTTGAAGATCATTGCAAAAAATTGTTCACTTTGATTTTCAATGGAATTGTTTTCATATAAAATATTTTCAATTTTTTCGATCTTTATTCTTGTGTAAAAAATTTAAATTGAGTATAAGATTTTTAAAATATTCTATGAAATAATTTATATAAATAATATTATGAATTACAGAGTTTATACTTAGTAGGGTTCTATAGTTGAAACGAAAAGTCGACTTTTCGACTTTTTGCATTTAGTTAAAAGTCGATTTTTCGACTTTTTTAATTTAATTAAAAGTCGATTTTTATAAATAGTCGACTTTTTCCGACTTTCCGACTTTTTTCGACTTTTCGACTTTTTTCGACTTCTTCCGACTTTTTGACTTTTTCCGACTTTTCGAATTTTTTTGACTTTTTCCGACTTTCGACTATATTCGACTTTTTCCGACTTTTTCTGACTTTCGGCTTTTATCGACTCTTTTCGACTTTTATTTACTATGTCGACTTTTCGACTTTTTTTCATAGACGATTGTCGAGTTATCGCCTTTTTTGGAACAAAATAGTCGAAAGTCGATTTATAGGTTATATAGTACAGAAATCTTTTAATTCTTATAAGGTTCTAGTCCATACAGAAATCTTTTAATTCTTATAAGACTCTGATATAAAAATGCCATAACTTGGCAACTCTATTCTATTATTTACATTTTTGACAATAGAAAACAATAACAAATAATTACCTCCCATTAAAAAACGTGAAAAATGTAGACTTGTATATACATATGTATATAAAAAATTATATTGAGAAAAATATAAATGTTGGTAAAGTCCTTTAATAAAAATAATAACTTAAATTCTCATTAAAAACAAACAATATAAATTTTAGTTAATAATACTAAATTAAACATACAAAATGACTAAAAATACTATAAAAGTTGAGGACTTACCTACAGAAAAGGAGCTAATAACCAACACCCAGGACTGTGTGAAATATATACAGGTAAGAATGAATTTATTATTTATTGAACAAGACTTTATTAATGAAATACATTTCATTCAACTTTTTAGCAAATACAAAATCATAACGACACTCCCACAAATGTGGACCATTTACTTTTGCATATTAAGGCAGTAATAGACAAGGAACTTTGGCAACCAGACGAAAGAAGCAGCATACAATATAATCAAGTTGTAGTAAATGTGGCATTTCGCTGTTACTATCAAGTGTTAAAGAAAAATAATTTGGAAGATAAATTTTATGGCCAATTTATAGACGACAACTTTAATCAGGATTTGTTGCTAAAGGAAAAGAATTTTATAGTGCTGCAGTATTTGTTATTAACAAATCAAAGTTTGGTGTTGCAACCACAAATTATTCTTCATAAATTATTGTCAGCTTTTATGTTATCCGTGGATTCCAATCATGTATCTTTGATGTCCATTTTGAAGTCACTAAATTTATTAAGCAAAAAATTTCCCAAATTAAATTTTGATTTTCCCTTGTCCTTGGATCATGTATACTTTTGCCTGCAATCCAACCAAATGGGTATGAGAGATGAATGCATGTCATTGCTGCAGTTTGTGTGCTCAAACCGAGAATTGGCTTTACAGTACTTTCAAAGTGTGGTAAATTATTGGCCCTGGACTAATCGCAATAAACTATTTGTCTTAGGTTGTATTTTAAATAAATATAATCTAGATGAGTGTTTACAGGCTAGTAATCATGATAAGGAAGATTTCTTTTTGGGCTTAAGATCTACTTTAAATTACAAAAATCTATTGGCACCCAGTCAGTATGTGGTGAAAGCTTTGAGTGGCCAAAAGTCTTTGCAACTTTTGGAAATGTCGGTAAATATTTTAACACTGGGCAATAAAAAAGAAATACAAAATTTTCATGCCCAGTGGTTTTCACGCATACAACAAAAGGATGAATTATTTGAAATGTTACAGCAGAAGCCTGAAATTGCTTTGTTCATAGACAATTCCTCGGATTATCTAATGGACAATGAGCATAGCTATCGTTTAATATTAATCTTCAGCATGTTTTCCAAACAGGTTTTTCTTTTATCCAAATTACACTTCTTCAAATTGAGCACTGAGCTGTTGACCAATTGTTTCCAATACGATACCGAGTGCCAATTATTGATATTTAAATTTATTGTGGATAACTTGGCCAATTTTGCCATAGAAGATTGTATGGAATTTGTAGAGTCCTTCCTAAGAACCCACAGCTCGGTGGATAATGCCCAGTTTCGCAATACCATATTGGGCAAAATGCCAAATATAATAAACTATATAGCTAAGACCTTTTGCAAATTGTGTTTGAACAGCCAGCAGACATCTTCTTTGGAATCGAGTATTTTAAATTTTTTCCTGCATTTACAAAAGGATATTGAACAAGGTATAGCTAGTGATATATACCAACCGAAAATCTTTTGCTTAAAGTTGCTCGAAATTCTACTGAAATCTTTGTATACGGAGACGGTGACGAAAAATGCCAAAAACTGTTGTGTTTCACAAAATCAACAATTGGGTTTGTTTTTAAAGGAACATAAAGTATTTGATAGCACTGCCATGGAGATGCATTTAATGGAACTGTTACATGATCCCTTGGGATTTGATGATGCTTTAGATTTAATAGTAGAATTGTTAAAAATGATAAAACCTCAAGAAGTGGTAATAAATTTAGCTTTGGATTTAACACAAAGAGCTTGCAGTTTAGCAGATGTAGATGAGTGTAATCTCTGCTTTTTGTATGCCCGCGTAGCGGTGCAGAATTGCCAAAGTGAAGACACCTTGAAGGAGTTCTTAAATATTATACTCAGCAATCTACAGGAAAATATCCCGAAATTTGATAAAGATCCACTTTTGGCCTGTAAAACTCAAGGTGGCCATTTATTTGGTTTAATCAATGTTCTTTATGAATTAACGCAATTTAGACCGGAGATATGTTGTGCAGAATTCTTAAATTTTTTACAAATTGTGGAGCAAATACAAACACTTGTCATTAAAAAGTTAAATGTTGCGGTAGTGGAAAATGCAGAAGAAATTTTGGCGGCTGCCTCATTTGAAGATATGGACAAAAGTCTAGAGATGCTGGTGTGTCAAAGCTCTTATGAAAGTGAAGATCATGACTTGTGCCGCAAATATTTACTCATGTCATTTTGGTTGACCTTAAAAGCCTGTTGTGATTTGGCTTCTTCTATGGCTATTTATGAGGTAAAGAAGAAAACCCTTTCGGAACAAAGCTGCAGTTTTCTGCAAAGATGTTTGCAGGTAAATGTTATGGTTTTAACAAAGTGTCGCCATAAGGGAGCCATAGAATCAGCTGGTGTTGCTATAGGCAAATTAACTAAAGCCATTACCAGTCATTTACATGAAGACACAGAAGAGTTTAATCTATTACATTTATGTCTGCAGCAATTATACGAGGTTAAAGAGTCCAATGTTAGTACCACACGCCGAGGAGCCGGTTTTTCTATAATGTTTTTACATGTGGTAAAAAATGAAGATCATCGTGGTAGACCTATTTTAAAAAGAGCTGTAGAAAATCTTTTAAATCCAAATTTAAAATCTAAGAATGCTGAAGCTGACATAAATTGTGATCGGCTGGAGGCTTTATATTTGCATTTTCTTTGTGTTTTGGTAAGAGATACTGAACTGCGTGAAGCCATGTCCAAATACTACAATGAAATTATGATGGCAGCAGTCAAGCAAATAGACAATCCCGAATGGACTGTTTGCAATGCTGCTTTACAATTATTTGGTGCTTTAGTGCCCAAGATTGTGGGACAAAAACAAGCCAATGAATTTGAAAATCCTCTACCATGGGAACCCAGTGAAGTTACTTTTAGTGAAATTAACCGTAAACTGCCAAAAGCTTGTGTTTATATATTAAACTATTGTCTGGCAGAGAAATCCTCTACCAGATCTATAATTCTATTTTTGGAATTTCTACACAAAGTAGAATACATTTATAAAGGTATTCTGGAGGAACAAAATCCTGTTTACAATTACCGCCAGTTAATGTGGTCTTTGCTGCAACATAATGCCGAAAAAGTACGTAAATTAGCAGCTAAATGTTTAATAAGAGCTCATGAATTCCGTGTGGAATTGCCGGAAATGTTGCAGCAAATAACTAGCATGATATTTTCTGTGAAAAATGAGAATTTTTTTGAAGGTTTAGTATATACCCTGCAAGAGGGTATACTGAAACTACAGCATGAGTCCAAACATATTATAGCTGCAACATTATTACAACAACTAGAGCAGCAAATCAAACAAAATTTACAAGAAACTTTTCCCAGCAAATGTCTTTCGTACAAATTCTTTACTTTGTGCAAGTTGTGGGATTTATTAAAACTTTTACGACATTATCAGCTAATGGAACAACTAAAAGTTTTAGCACAACCCCAAAACAAAGTAGATAAAATGTTGGGCTATGATTTATGGCTGGAACGTATAGAAGTAAATTAAAATTTAATTAGTGTTTAACGATTTTTTTACTAACATATAACAAAATTGCTCTTTCCCTCCTCCACTCAATGTCATACATAAGATTAAAAATCAAATTATTGAAGACAAATTCAAACATTTTTTTAATAAAATACCTGTTTAGACCAAATATATTTATTGTAATTTAGTTAGTGATTATGCTTAAATATTAAACGTTTTTGCAAAAGGTTAACAGAAAAGTATATAGAAATAAAATAAAGATATATGCTATGACAATTTCTTAATAAAATCGTTTTGTTTGCTTTTTTTGTATATACACTTTTTGGTTAATTGTTAAAGATCAACTAAAAGCACCACGGTATGAGTTTAAGGGATTGACAATTACATTTAATTTGACATTATTTAATTATCAAGTATTTGTAATTGCAAAACATTTAATTACAATAACATATTAATTAATTCACATTTAATATATTAATGTAATCCTCTAATTTAGGCTTTAGTGTTGATCCATACTATAACTTTATTGTTGCTGCTGTTGCATTTCTTGTATTTGATTAACTTGCATCTGTTGCAAAGTGCGACTTAAAATATTTCTTAAAATATGTGGCTTACAGTGTTCCTCCAGCCAAGGTATAACACCAGTAGTCAATAGTTTAAAATTATCCATAGGGATATGTTGAAAAGTTTCGAACATTTCGTCCATCACAGCTTGAAACTGCAAAAAATGGAAATAACAGATTATATTATACTGTACCGCTGTATTTTCCAATAAAAAAGTACTTACCACTTGAAACTTAGCCTCATCGGTTAATCGAGCCTCTTCAGGTCCCGGATTGGCCTGCTGATGTTGCAGCATATGCTCATAACTATTTTGTATAATTCGTAAAGCAATTACTTCTTTTTGTAAAGCGGCACAATCTTCTTCTTGTTTCTTCTTTTGCTGATTCAAATAACCAATATAATCAATAGATTTTTGCAAAATCAGCGCTTTACTTAACTTGTAACCTGAAGCCGAGTCATTTTGCTGACATGTAGGCACCAGTTCTTGCAAACTATCATAACCCTTCTTAATGGCATCACGTCGTTTCTGTTCAGCCTGTGTATGAGCTTCACGACGTCGTTCTTTATAGCTTAAAGTAGAAGTAGCCGATGAACCAACTCGACCACTACAATTATCACCACTATCATCGTCGTCATCTAAAGGAAAAAAACTATTAAGTAACAAATTTGGCTTAGAATGAGGCTAACTAACCTGTATTGTGAGGCGAGGAATTGGGTGTATGTATACTACCCGCACTACTACATCTGGAATAGTGTTTAATACCTTCTTTACTTTCCATATTACTTGTATCTTGTTCCATCATGTTGCTACTATAATCCTCTTGACCTCGACCCCTCGTATAGTGTTTAATACCTTCTTTACTTTCTATATTGCTTGTATCTTGTTCCATCATGCTGCTACTACCTGATAACATTGTAAAAAGTTAAAATATATTTACTATAAATTTCGCTTTTCTGCGTTTTTTCATACCTAAATCTGCTACTTGGTGCTCGTCCATAATGTTTTTAAGTGTTTATCGCGAATTTAATAGGTGAATATGCAATATATATTGTAATTTGAACAATGTTTACTTAATTTACTATCATATCTTTCTTTTTATATTATTGTAAATTTCCATTTATTCAGCAATTTTTTTTATTTGAACAATTTAACAATCATATGTTGTTGACATTTAAATAAACAGCTGTTCAGTATATTTAATAGTAGTAGGA
>NC_060952.1:5863005-5868848 GCF_022045245.1 Lucilia cuprina | reverse complement strand
AGAATATATATACTTTATAGGGTCGGAAAATTATATTATAGAAATTACAAACGGAATGACAAACTTATATATACCCTTCTCACGAAGGTGAAGGGTATAAAAATCGTACTTTAAAATAAACTTTTTCAAAAACGATGTTTTTATGATTTTTTCTAAAAGAGCTTTTATTTTAAATAGATTTTTACATTAAGCATTTAGAAAAAACCCAGCTAGCATTTGGAAGATTGTAAACTGAATTTTTTTTGATTCCTTTTGATGACCTAAAAGTGATTAATAAATTGAGTGCTTAAAAAATGACTCGAAAATGATCCTGATATATGTTTGAAAATTTAATATTTGAAAAACAATAACAAAATGTATAGCAATCAAAAATTGATCATCCTGGTGATGATATGATGGTTTTAAAAACTTATTTTGTGGTAATATTGCAAGCAGTTGGAAGTTCTAAAATTGTTCCTTAATAAATAGTAACGTAAACAAATAGCAACACTTACACTTAAAAATGACTCAAAAACGATTCAAAAATGAGTCGTAACTGATTGGAAATGTGGCTCAGAAAAGACTCTTTTGGAAGAGTTAGCAAAATATTTTGTGTGGTCTAAAATGAGTTGATATAATTCTTATTTCGTTTATAAAATTAAATGTATAAATATTTGAATTTGTGTGATATTTATAAAGTCGATTTTCTGCCAAGGAAATCGAAATTATATTATGCTTTAATTATACTAATTTTATATGGTTAATGATCTTCTACGGAAGATAGTTGGGCGACTAATCGCTAAAATAAGTCTAAATATTTCGAACTAATGTTAAAAATCTGATTTATTTGAAAAAAAAAACAATAACAAAATGTATACCAATCATAAATAGATCATCCAGATGTTTAAAATATAATTGTTTAAAAATTTAGTTTGTAGTTAAATTTCGCGCAGTCGGAAAATCCAAAAATTACTCAGAAATTCGGAAATAACGACGAGTTATTTGGCTCATTAATGACTCAAAAAATATTAAAAAATGAACCATTATTGATCAGAAGTGGGGCTCATAAATGACTCATTTAGAAGAGTCGCGGGTAGGGTACCATTTTCTCCCGACGAATATATCACTTATGATCAGAAAATGAGCTCATATATGATCATTTTAATCGTGCAGAAGAGTCATAAATGACTCGTGTGTTATTTAAAAAAAATGTTAGCTGGGAAGCTTATTTTACAAAGGCTAATTGAAAAAAAAAAAAATCAAAAGGTCTTTTATTACCTTAAACTTTTCTAAGCAGATTTTTTATAGAGCTTATTTTACAAGCGCTGAAGCTTATATTGGAAACTTTTTATTATGGCTTGTATTACAAAAACTTTTCTAAAAATACTTATTATAAAAAAAATTTAAAAAATACTTTTTTAAATAAGATTTCTAGTCCCAATATTTTTTAAATTAATTCGCAAATAAACTTATTTTACCAAAGTTTATCAGAAAAGTTGTTTCTAAAAATGCCTATTTTATTTTTTACCAAAAAGCTTTTATTTTATATATTTTTTTTCTAACATAATTCTCCAAAAAAAGCTTTTGTAAAAAAATTCTTTAAAAATTCTTTAAAAATTCTTTAAAAATTCTTTAAAAATTTTTGGAGTAAAAATTTGCTTTAGAAAAGAAAAACTATTTATAAATTTCTAACAAAAATGCATAAGTGTGGAGTTAACATTTTTTTTTAAATATTAGTACAAAGCTTTTCAATAAGTACTTCAAAAAGTTTTTTTTAATGTTAAAAAGAAGTTAGTGTTTTGTTTAGTTTTCAAGAAAATAATCTTCTTTATAATTTTAAGATTTTGTTAATTATTTATCTGTGTATCATTGTAATGAGTAAATTATTAAATAGTAGTAGTAGTAGTGGTAATGGGAGTGTTTTTTTTTTGGTAAGGAAAAAGTGAAGGTAATAAAAGCAGGGAATAGTTTTTGTTTCATATTGTTTTTTTTCAAATTTGAAAAAAATACCTACATTTTCGCCAATTGTCATTAGTCCTGTTTTGTTGTTGGTTGCATCCTTAGTTTTGATATCTGGCAAAGCATTTGATATTAAATCACTTAGAGCTAAATTTGTTGTAATCGCATCTAAATCACGGGGCTTCTCCTCAGTGACAATATAGGCTAGTATTTTGTTTGTTTGTTTTTTTTATTTGAATTTTGTTTAGAAGATTTGTTTGTATTTTTTTTTTTTTTTTTTTTGAGGTCAGGCAAAGGTTGAATTTTGAGTTACCAATCAGGTTTTTATTTGATTGTGAGATAATGATGATTACGTTTATAGATATTTTGATTTTATTATTTTGAATTTTTTTGATTTGGTTTGGTTTTGACACGTATGGCAATTATATGATGCAGGATAAATAAATAAAAGAGTGAAAAACGATAAAGCACAAATAAATTTTTTGTTGTTGTTTTGCTTGATATATTTTTTTTTTTTTTGATCTTTTGATTTTATTACTACCAATTTATTAATAAATAATTTGTTTTTATTGCAAATAAAAATGATAAATAAATGTTAAAATGAAGTTAGAAAGTAAAGAAAGAAAGATTTAAAGAACTGTTTCCAAGAAAAAGAGAACTTTTTGAGTTTTAGCTAAATTTGATTGGAATGTTTTTATAAAAACGAAAAATTTTTAAATTGTTATTAAAACTTTTATATTTTGAAAATTCTTAAAAATTAAAAAAAAAATTATTTCGAAGTTTTTATTTAAAATTTTTAAATATTTTGTAAAAATTTTCGAAAAATATTAAATTTTTTTTAAAGAAAAATTTTTGGCCACAAACATTTTTAAAACTTTTGCAGTCAGTACGTTAGTAATAAATCCTTGTTTATATTTATGACCTTAAATTATTCAAAATTATTTAAACCACAAAAAAAGTTCTCAATTTCATGAAAATATATAAAAACAAACACCATATTAAACTGATAACTAAAGAAAATTAGTAAAAATAAAAATATTTGGATGTTTTCCAAACTGACAAAAAAAAGTTAAACCTAAAAAAACTATAAAATTTTGATGAAAAGGCCGAAAAAAAATCCTATTTAAAGTTAAAGTTAAGTTTTTTTTATTTAAGACTTAAGTAGAGAGAAATCATATCATTGAAGTAATTTCAATAATATCAAAAATAAATGGTTGTGGAAAAAAGCACACCAATTGGAAAAGTATATATAAAAAAATATATTCATATACATATATGTATGTATGTACAATACATATACATAACTATAATATTATGAATAGTATTACATTACAAAAGAAGTAAATAACCACAGAGATTGTATAGAAAAAAATAAATAATAATAAAAAAAACGAATAAAAAAGTACTTACGTTCAACATGAGCAAATGCACAAAATACACTACGAGGACAGTAACCAGCCTGTTGAACGTCATTGCATTTGGTAGACTTGTAGATTTCCGGATGAAATTGTTGTTCCGTACGTGTATGACAATATTGACAATTATCTCCAGCTTCACAATTGCTAGGTTCACCCCATTCTTCGCCGTGTTTCACATTAGGACAAGGCGTTGACCTGAAATATAAATATAAAAAAACACCATTTTAAAAATTGTCATTAAACTTTTTAATTATATCTTATAGCTGACCTGTATTTAACTTTGCGAGGACTACGTCTCTTATCTTTACTATTATGATATTGTGGACAAGCATAGCCTTGTCTACATAATCTGGGTGGCCTTTTGCAAGGTTCCGTCTTATAATTGGCCAATACATAGTTGGTATCCTGCCATTTGGGATCCTCATTCATTAGATTTCTTTCTTTGTCTAATGCATTCTGGGCATTAGCTCCGTCTAGTGTAAGTTCAGCATTTTGTAATGCTTCTAATTCCTTAATATCATAAACGGCTGGCCTTTGATCTTGGGCACCATGAGCAAAGGCACAATGATGCCCATTTTTAACACAATAACCACGACTATCGGTATCATGTACACACATGCATGTCTTGTAATAGCGTAAATGATAACGCCTTTCTGTATCGCCAGCGGTACGATGCAAAAATGGGCAGCTAAAAGTAAAAAGTTAAAAAAAATATTTGTAATTATTTAATTTTTTAAATGTTCGATACATATAGTATAATACTACTTCTATAAGGTTCGATATTTCCAATTTCAATCAAAACCTTTAAATAATATAAAAAACCTCTATAGGTATTTCGATATCTCAAAAATTTGCAAAAAATTTTATTTCAAAATTTACAAATAAAAAATTATCACATAAATTTCATAATAAATTCTCTAATAATTTGATATCTCTTTAAAAAATTCAGTAGTTGGAAAATTCTCATAAAATTTTTAATTTTATCATGTTTCGTTATTAAAAAAGTATATACTTTTATTAATTTAAATGTACTTCCCTTATGATTTGTCACTAAAACTATAGCTTTACATTTTTTATTCATATTTTCATATTTTTCCCACAAAAATTTTATAAAATTCCTTAAAATATTCCGGTTCCACCCGAATAAACACTACTTGCTCACTCTACCATATGGCAACACTTTGTTTTGCCAGTTTTGTTGTGATACAAAAGAAAACGAATCGCATAACAAAGCAAAATATACAAAAAGAAGCCAATTGGAAAGAGACAGAAAATCCAATTGTTTGTAATTGGAGTAAATAGGATGCGGCTAATAGCAGAGAAATAGAAGAAAAACAAAAAGTAAAAAACAAACCCACAAATGAATGAATCCAAACAAAATATAAAAAGGGAAGAAGAGAAAAAAAACACAATACAAACAAAAAATATTAATGCGTAAAATATGACGAAAGCAATAAAAAATCTTTGCGAAATAAACTAAACAAAAAAAGGGAAAGAGAAAAATCAACAACAACACAATTAAAACTTTTTTGAAACAATTTCACAAATTAAAAAACCACAAGTTGATAAATAAACAAATTTGTTTAATAATGAATATTGTACTGAATTGGAATGACGGTTTTTGCTGTAGTTGTTGTTATAATAATAAAATGCACCCCTCTAACTTTTTGTCTTTTTTAAACATTAATCAAACACATACACACAAATTCTCCCATACAACTTTTTTCCAACCAGACTATTGAATGATTTTTTTTCGTACGATTCGTCGTCTTTTCATAATACGCAATTTCCTGCCGCTTGAAAATTTTCACATTTTCACACAATTTTTTTTTTTTTCATTAAACTTGTACTCACTCGTCTCCATCTGGACATATTCCTGTAGTTTCATCATATTTTGTACAATAATTATCAGCACTATAATTAAATGTACCATCCCGCTTTCGTATCGGTCTGCGGCGTCTTTGATTTTGAAAATGCCAATTGAAGCATACAAACGGACGGTGCTGATTGCATTTATGCTGTAGAAACGATTGACATTGTTCTACGCGAAATTCCTTTAAATATCTATGTGAGGGGAAAATATGGAATTAGTTTTACATAAAATTTATTAATAATTTTATTATTTATTTACGTATAATGATTAGGTTTTTCCTGCTGTGTGGACAGCAAAAGTTTATTCGTCTCAATCGCCATCTTGTCACTTAATGAATGGATGTACAAAACGTATGCGAGAAAAAGATGTATCCAAAACAGAAATCGAATGTGCTGCCATATTTTTGCCCGATACGATATAACTTAAAAGGGAAAAGTAAAAAATGAATAAAATCTCAAAATATACGCTAACAGTATAAACTAAAGCTAAGAATTATTATAATGTAACCCTACAAGAAATGTATGACCGAAACTAACACATACAAAATGATTTCACTAACACTCTTGCAACATTTTTTTATAAAATTGCAAAAAAAAAAGTAGTTAATGGATAAT
>NC_060952.1:5852548-5862905 GCF_022045245.1 Lucilia cuprina | reverse complement strand
TACTTTTTCATTCTTCAAAAGGTACTTTTTGAAATTTCTATAATATTGAACCTAGAAACATGTTATTAAGTTCGTATATCCCGGATTAAGTGAGAACCAGTAAAAGGGCACTTCTTGGTACTTTTTCGTTCTTCAAAAGGTACTTTTTACAATTTCTACAATATTGAACCTAGGAACATGTAATTAAGTTTGTATGGCCCGGTTTAACTGAGGACTAATAGATGGGGACTTTTTGGTACTTTTTCGTTCTTCAAAAGGTACAAAAGGCTTTAAACACATCATGGTGAAGGGTATATAAGATTCGGCACAGCCGAATATAGAACTCTTACTTGTTTTCATAAATATTGTTAAATAAGCCTTTTTAAGAAAGCTTATAAACTTACCACCATATTCATTAATTACTAATAAAGTTATTGATGGTTTATTGTAGGAATTTTGAATGGAAAATGTGTCTAATAAACCTAAAATAATAAACCTTTATGAATACGGGGGTTATAATCTTATTTATCTCATTTTGTTAAATAAAACAATTTTCGTCGATAACTATTTTGAAATAAGCTTTTCTTTAGAAAATTGTAAAATCTGTAAAATGTTTATTGAAAAAGTTTTTTCCTTTAAAAACCTTTATATAGGATAACATTTTTGTGAGAAAGTTTTTATCTAATGAAATTATTACACAAAGAGTTTTTTTGAGAAATTATTAAAAGGCAACGTTTTTCGAAATAAAATGTTCTTGAAAAAGTCTTTTGTTAAAAAAAAATCTCGATAAAAAATCTCTTTCACCAGATTGAAGCAAATTCTAGAATAGAAAGCTTTCAAAGATGTAAAAATGCAGGGGCAGTTAAAAACAAAATGAAAAATGCATATACAAAATAAGAAAATTAAACACCAGACAACTTAACAAATTTAAACACAAAATCACCTGCCATTAGTTCATATACACATATCACCTAATAAAAGCAAAAATCCTTTAACCTTCACCTCTATTTTCCAAGCTAAAAAATATTCTCATTTATTCAATCATTTCCAACAGAAATACATCACTCATTCTCTCATTACAACTATCTATCTCTCTACACAATAAAAAATAAAATATTAAAAAAAAGAACAATTATAAATGAATTAAATTTACATGTAAACATATTTCGTAATTTGTAGTTTAATTTTGCTGCTTTTCTTCTATACTTTTTTCCAAACTTTTTTATCATTTACATGTTTATCATTATTTTACCATGTTGTTTTTTGTAGTTATTGAATATTGATGGTAATGATTCCACCAATAATATGTTGGTTAATGCATTGGAGAAATCCGCTGCTAATCAGAGCAAATATTTAAACTTCTCCTTGCCAATGGACAGAATTTGTGAGTATAAAATCCAAACAAAAACAAAAAAAGAAATTCCAAAAATATGTTTGTGTGTGTGTGTGTTTTTAAAGAGATTTGAATTTCTATTTATTTTTATTATATGGTTTAATATGGTTGTGGATAAATTGCCAGAATAAGAATTTTGAAAATACTTAGTTAAGAAAACCCAAATGAAAATGGCCTTAAAAGCATGTTTAATTATAATTTCATTCTTAATTTCATTAAGAAGTTTTGTTTTAAATTGGTAATAATAAAATAGGATTATATACGTTTTAGTTTTATGGTGATAGTTTTTAGAATAAATATATTATCAAAAGAAATATTTAATAATAATATTTTATTTAAACTCTTAAGCCTGTTCCATAGATGATCAACGTGATAATGCTTTGTCGGCCAGTTTAGCTAATAGCAGTTTAATAACACGTTCCTCAGCACCCATAAACATTCCGAATTCGGCTCTTAATAATTCTATAGGTGGTAAGTTCTTAACTACCCTCAGGTTTTATCATACATTTTATAATTAAACGTTTTATTTTTATAGATTTTAATTCCGGTGGTTTTGCTGTCAACATTCCCTACAGTCCTACCAATCACTCCAATCTATTTAATGTTGATGCATTCAATTATGGCGGTTCCAATTCAAATAAACTTAGCAATTCTCTTACGGCTGCTACACAAAATGATTGCAGTAATAATTTCTTTTTTCCTTCTCATATCATATCGCCGGGTTTTAATGATGGCCTCTCGATTAGTCCTTCGGTACGTTTGTCGGAATTGAATAATTTAACAGATGACTTAAATAGTGGTTCGGTGGGCAATAGTTTAACCACAAATAAAAATGCATTTTCTTTGCAATCATTGCATACGCAAAATAATGGCGATGTTAGTCGCATGACTATGGAAATGATGACTATTAAGGCTCAATTATTGAAATTGACTAGAAGTATGGAGGATATTACAAGGAAGGTAAGTACAAATATATACATATAAGTCAATTGTCTACAAAGTAATTCTCAAGTTAATTTTTTTATGAAGCGAAATGCTTATTTCTGTAAAAAAATTTTAATTAAAACTCTTCAACAAAACTTTATTCAAAATGACTTTTATTAAAAATGCTTTTATAAAACAAGCTCTATTTAAAAAAAGAGCTTTTGTAATAAATGCCTTTTTAAAAAAAGCTTTCATAAACTAGTTATGTTTTTAAAGATTATTATAAAAGAAAACTTTTGGGGAAAAGCTTATTTGAAAAAGCTTTTGTAAAATATGTTTTTTTTATTAAAATTGTTTTTATAAAATAACTAGTTTAGAAGGTTTTGTGTAAAATGAACATTTTAGAAAAGCTCTTAAACTTAAAAAAAGCTTTCGAAAACAGCTGTAGTTAAAAAAAGCATTTTTTGATAGAAGTTTTTGTTATATAACCTTTTTTAAAGCTTTTTTGAAGCAGCCTAGTAGAAAAAAGCTTTTCTTTTCATTTTCAATTAACATTTTCTTAGGAAAACACTATTTTTTGAAAAATAAGCTTTTTTTGGAAAATAATAAGCTTTATAAACTGAAAAGCTTAAAAAATATAAAGCTTTAATTAAAAGGCTTTAATGTTAAAAAAATAACTAAGATTATACAAAAAAGTTTAATTTTTGACTAAAAAGCTTTTTAAGCCTTTAAGCTTTTGCTAGAAAACGCTTTTAATTAAAAAAATGAAATAAGTAAAAAATTAAAAAGCTCTTTAAAGATTTTAATGATTTTATTAAATTAAGCTTTAGTAAATATTTTTATTAAAAAAGCTTTTTTTAAAATAAGCCTTTTTGTTGAATAAGCTTTTTAAAAGATTTTTTTAACTTTTCAGATGTTCTAAAAAATATAATTATATCGCCGTTTTAATGTGTATATTAAAAGAGCTTTTTAAATAAAAGCTTTAAAAAAAACTTACCATAGAAAAACAAAAAAAAAAAAAATAGTTTTTTTATTATTTTTTTAATCTATATCTTAATAAAATCATAAACAATTTAAATTTGTCTTACAGTTCAACTCTGCCAAACAAGAGGCATTAGAATGGAAAGATCGTTATGAAGCGGCACAAATACAAATGAATTTATCATCAGAACTTAGGAATTTATCAATACAAAAACTAAAACAACTACAGGTAAAACTATTAAATCAAATAATATCAATGCAATAATTAAAATCCATATTTTTATTACAGTCAAAGTTACGCACAGATTTGGAAGATGTTGAAAAAGTTTTATATTTGGAAAATGCTAAAAAATGTATGAAATGTGAAGAAAATAATCGCACTGTAACACTAGAACCCTGTAATCATTTCATTCTATGCGATTCCTGTGCTACATCAGTAACAGAATGTCCCTATTGTCAAATGCCAGTAGCAACAACACACACTTAAAGAACAAACTACTAAAAAAAAGTATAAATAAGCTTGTTTCAGCAAAATCTACAAAAGATATAAAGTTAAAAGCAGTTTAATAATGAAAAAAGGTAGGAATTTGTTTAATTTTTCTTTTTTTTTCTTTTTAATTAAGAAAAATTGTATCTAATTTATAACTGCGTATTTCTTTAAATTAGACTATACAATAATAATTAAAATAATAAAAAAATACAAAATAACAAATTATAGGTAACGCGTATTTTTATTAAAATAACAAGCAAAAACAAATTTATATAAAAAATATACTACTATATACATATACAAGAGAACAAACACAAAAAGATAGGAAAACTCTCTTAAATGACAAAGCTTAAAATATTAAATAATTTCTTTTAAATAATTAGGTTATGCTTTGTTTTAATAAAAAATTGACAATTAAAGCATATTTATAAATATGTTTGCTTAAATATTATATATAAAACTAAAATATTTTCTTAATTTTCTTTAGGAATAACCAATTTAATTTTGTTTTATGTTTCTTAATGTCTCTATAAATATACAATATTTTTTACATTTTTCTAATTACTAGATATTTATATAAAAAAAAATTATAGATTTTTTTCTGTAAGTATGTTGAGAAAAACACAAAATAAATATTTTTTTTTTACCAATTGAAAATTATTTTATTTTTATGTTTTTGAAAATTATTTTATTTCAATACAAAAGTTACTAATTAGTTTTTCTTTTCTTTATTTAAAAAAATATGTAGTTCTTTTTTTAAATTATTATAGTATAAACAATATTTAATATTTTTTTATTACACGAGTTTTTTTTTTTTCATAATTATTTAGCTAGTATACAAACAATTTATTAGTATAGTTTTTTTTCTAATGGCCAATTTATATTTGAAAATTTTTCTATAATCATTGTGTTTAATATTTTTAGAAATCTAGCTTTTTTTTTGGGGAAATTTAAACAATTTTGGCATTTAAATAATATTTTGAAATATTAATGTTGTGTAAAAAGTACTCTTTTTGTATTTTCAGTCGGTCAAACAAAAAACTTCGATGTTTTTTTAGTCGAGAATGGAAATTGTTTATTGTACATAAATATACTCGAGACAATAATCTTTGAGACAATTGAAACTAAAGATTTTACTTAAGTCATGCATTAAGACTTGACTATATGAACCTAAATAGAGACTAGAGTCAAGATTTAAGACATGGATATAGACTTGGCTATAGTCTATTCTATGGACTATATTCTCTACTGAAATCTTTACTACAATCAAGACTAAAGACACGACTAGATTCTCTACTTGAAACTGCATAATAGACTTGACTTTAGTCGAGATGATAAACTTTACTATAGTCACAAGATTTGACTAAATTCTACCATATTAAAATCTACAGTCAAGATCGAAGACTTTACTATAGGAGATACCGTAAACTTGATTAGATTTCACAGTAGCACATACTATAGTTGGGACTTAAATTAATTAAATTTTTAGCCTGAAAACTCGACCATGGTCCTTATGGTATAAAAGCCTTCTTAACCATAGTCAACTTTAAAACTTGACTATTAAACAATATTAGACTTTATCAAAACTTGGTACTACAGTTGAGACTATAGATTTTTCAAAGGCCATGAGTAAAAACTTGACTAAATTAAACTGTATAGAGGCTAGAGTCATGAATTAAAACTGAAATATAGAATTGAGAATATAGACTTGGCAATAGTCTATTCTATGGAATGTATATTCTCTAATGTAATCTTCACTATAGTCAAGACATAAGTCTCAACTATATTCTCCACTTAAAAGTAATAGACTTGACTTTAGTCGAGATTATAGACTTTACTAAAGTCACAAGATTTGACTAAATTCAAAATTCTTCAGTCAAGGCTAAATACTTTACTATAGAAAATACCGTAAACATGTCTTTGTCTAGAATTAAAATTTTCGGATTTCGATTGTTTATAATCAAATTTTTAGTCTAAAAAATCGACCATTTTCCATAGAATATTCTATAGATTAGACTTTTTGACTTATAGAGATTAAAGACTTTACTAGACTAGTCAAAAGATTGGAGTAAATTCAAACATATAAAAGTCTACAGTTAAGACTAAAGACTTTTCTATAGAAGAGAACGTAAACATGACTTTAGAATTAAAATCGGGACTAAATTTTTAGTTTGAAAACTCGACCATTTAGCTATTTTTAACTTGTTTGATACGATGTGTTTTAAGACTTATTTATTATAGTTAATTAAACCACATGACAGGGTTCTATAAGTCGACTTTCGAACAATCGATTTTTTGTTGAAAAAGTCGAAGTCGACTAGTTTGTTCTTAAAGAGTCGATATCTCTATACTATGACTATAAAAAAATGTCGAAAATATCAAAGAAATTGAAAAATCCAAAAATTGGAAAAGTTCAAAAAGTCGAGAAAAGTAAAAAAGTCGAAAAGAAATCTGAAAAAGGTCAAACATTTGACTTTTTACGTTCTATGGAACGTCTTTTTTATAAATCGCCAAGTCCAAAAGTCGGAAAATATCAAAAAAAATCGAAAAGTCCTTAAGTTGGAAAAGCTCGAAAAGTTGAGAATAGAAAAAAAGTCGAAAAGTTAAAAAAAGTCAGAAGAATTTCAAATATTCGACTTTTTACGTTCTAAAGTAGGAAAAAGTCAAAAAGTCAAGAAAAGTAAAAAAAAACTCGAAAATATCAAAGAAATCGAAAAGTCTAAAAGTTCGAAAAGTCAAGAAAAGTAAAAAAAAGTCGAAAAGTTAAAAAAGCCCCAAAAAGTTGAAACATTAGACTTTTTACGTTTTATGAAAAGTATGTTTTTTATAAATCGCAAAGTCCGCAAGTCGGAAAAGGTCAAAAAGTCGAGAAAAGTAAAAAATAGTCGAAATTATCAAAGTCGAGTTCAAAAAGTCGAGAAAAGTAAAAAAACTCGAAAATATCAAAAAATTTAAAAGTCCAAAAGTTCGAAAAGTCAAGAAAAGTAAAAAAAAGTCGGAAAGTTAAAAAAAGTTAGAAAAAGTTCAAATATTCGACTTTTTACGTTTTATGGAAAGTCTGGTTTTTATAAATCACAAAGTCCGAAAGTAGGAAAAGGTCAAAAAGTAGAGAAAAGTAAAAAAAATCGAAAATGTCAAAAAATTGAAAAGTCGAGAAAAGTAAAAAAAAGTGGAAAAGTTAAAAAAGTCAGAAAAAGTTCAAACATTCGACTTTTTACGTTTTATGGAAAGTCTGTTTTTTATAAATCGCAAACATTCGACTTTTCATAAACGGCAAAAAGTCGAAAAGTCAACTTATTATTTCAACTATAGAAACCTATTGTTTATTTGTCTTTGTTTAAATCAAATCTTCTTCTAGTCATAATTACCAGTTAAATTGTGATAAATTTTCATCATGACTTCAATCGTTTGATACTAGTCATACTAAACATATCAGTAAACATTTTTGGGATAACTTTCAAACTACCACAAGTCCCTTTTAAAAGGTTTAAATTTTCGTACCACAAAAATCAATTTATAAAGAAACACTTGTCCCAATATAAACAACTATTTTTTCTATAATTTGATGTAGAAAATGAAGTTTGATACTTTTTACATAACATTATATTTCAATTATTATAAAAATGAAATTCAAATTCAAATTTTGAAAAAAAAACTCTCGAATTCTTGAGATAGCAATTAATGTTTTTGATACTAGGATATTATAATATTTTTAGGAGCAATAATAAATTTGTTGTCATTCAATATTATAGAATATTAAATTAATTTGAAAATACTTCAGAACACATTAGCTCTTTCAGGATGTTTAAAAACTAGTGATTTGATTTCAAATTTCAAACACAAACGAATTTATATTTACTATAAATTTTCAACTTGCATGATATTTTTCTTTTTTACTTCAAGTAAAGCTTAAAAATTTAGTCAAAATTTGTAGGAACAATCCAAAAACTAGGTTAACAAATTTCGAATATAACAATTCCAAAAAAAAAATTCATTTAAATATTTTTTCTCCATTTATTCAAACTTTAAGAAATTGGCATACATTAATATATAAATTTTCATTTCTTCTATACATACATTTTAAGTTCCTTTCTCTATTTGGAGACAAAATATTAATTAATAATAAAAAAACACACACACACAAATAATATAAAAATAATATATAAATAAAAAATCAATAAATTTATCATAAAATAAATCTATGTAAAAAAAATAATTTTTTTTAGATATTCAAACAAAATATGTAAATGAAAATTCTAAAAATAAACGTAAACTATGTAACTAAAACCACCATGAAAAATAATTAATAAAACAAACAAAATTAAAATATAAAATAAAACAAATAAACTAACAAAACAGCGATAATTTAATATAAATTATGTATATCTACAAATAAAAAACAAATATTTTAGGCAGAAACAAATTTTCTTACACAAACAATAAAACAAAAAAAAAAAAAAACGTTTCAAAACATTTTTTTTTTGCAAAAGTATTATTTTGAAAACTGTGAACTGTATGTTAGAAAATAATAAACAAACAAAAATATAATGACTGAAATTTTTACAAAAGACACCGATACCGAGAACAGTAGTACATTTTATTAAAATGAAATATTATAAAAAATACTAATTAATAAATTTATTTTGAATTTTTATTTGTGTTTAACTATTATTACTTTTAAATTTTTTTCTTTATGTCTCTTAAAATAAACAGTTTTAAATAATATTGCATATAGAATATACTACTTGCCATTAACAATAAATATTACTAGTATTTTCAAAGGATTTGATTATTATAATGTAACAAACATGATTTTTTTTAAAGTCTGATAAAACTCTAAATAACTTTACTTGTCGAAAAGTTTTATTTTTTAGTTATTTCCTCTTATGGTTTGGATTAACTGATATATTTTGTGTACAATTTATTGCAGTAATAAAGTCTAAGCATACAAGCCAAGAAACTATGTATATATATAACTATACACTTGACTATAATCTTGACTATAGACTTGACTACAGTCTATACTGTGGACTTGGCTATAGTCGATAATTTTCACTATAGTCGAGACTGTAGACAATGGACTTAACTATAGTCAAGACTAAAGAATTTCCAGGACTATATTCAACAATATTTAGACTTTACTATAATAGAGATTATAGATTTGATTATAGTCCAGAATGTCGGGACTTTGACATCAATATAGTCGATACTATATACATGACTATAGTAAAAAGAATTGCAGGGACTATATTTAACAATATCTAGACTTTACTATAATCGAGATTTGATTATAGTACAGGATGTCGGGACTTTGACTTCAATATAGTTGATACTATAGACATGACTATATTCGAGACTATGGAGACAACTATAGTCGAGATTATAGACTTGACTATAGTCAAGACTAAAGAACTGACAATATTGACTACTGACTTAATTATAGTGGATGCTACAGACTTGATTATATTCGAGACTATACACTTGACTTTAAACTTGACTATATACTTGACTACAGTCTACACTGTGGACTCGGCTATAGTCGAGGCTACAAATTTCACTATAGTCGAGACTATTGATAATAGACTTAACTATAGTCAAGACTAAAGAATTGCCGGGACTATATTCAACAACATCTAAACTTTACTATAATCGATATTATAGATTTGATTACAGTCCAGAATGCCGGGACTTTGACTTCACTAAAGTCGATACTATAGACATGACTATATTCGAGACTATGGAGAAAATAGAATTGACTCAAGTCGAGACTTAAATCTTGAATATTGTCAAGACTAAAGGCTTGACTATTGTCAAGACTAAAGACTTCACTATTCTTAAGACTAAAGACTTGACTATTGTTAAGACTAAAGACTTGACTATTGTTGAGAGACTTCACTGCAGTCAAGACTATAGACTTGACTATAGTCGTGACTGTAGACTTGACTATAGGCTTGATATTTAAAATAGACTTGACTATAGTCGTGACTGTGGACTTGACTATAGTCGTATCTATAATCACTATAATCACTATATGACTATAGACTTGGCTACAGTCGCGACTTTAGTAGTGACTATATAACTATAGACTTGGCTATAGTTGCGACTGTAGTAGTGACTATAGACTTGGCTATAGTTGCGACTGTAGACTTGACTATAGTCTTGATTATCGTCGTGACTATAATCGTGACTATAGTCGTGACTATCGACTTGATATTTAAAGTAAACTTGTCTGTATACTTGACTATAGTCGTGACTGTGGACTTGATTATTGTCGTGATTATAGACTTAACTATAGTCGAGACTTGACAATAATCTTGACTATATTCGAGACTAAAGACTTGACTATAGTCGAGACTAAAGACTTGACTATAGTCGAGACTATAGACTTGACTATGTTTGATTGTAGTCTGGAAACGATTAACATTGATACAATAGATTTGACTATAGACAAGCCTATAGTCTCGACTATATTTGACTGCAGTCTAGACTATAGTCGAAGCTATGGATACGACTATGGATATTCGAGACAATTAACTTGACTCGAGACTATATAGATTTTACTATAGTCAAGATTATAAACTTAACTTTAG
>NC_060952.1:5851234-5852448 GCF_022045245.1 Lucilia cuprina | reverse complement strand
GTCTGTCCGGTCGTAGAGTTCTTAAGAATCTAGCAGATGAATGCAATTTACTTCTAATAGTTTTACTAGTTGTAGAGCTGGTGGCAGTAATTGTAGTTGTAGAAGTCATAGTTTAACTTCTATAGCTGTGTTTAATGTTAATGGTTTTATGTAGTTGTTGTTATAGCAAAAGCAACGACAACAATAACATTTAAATGTTGATGTTTATTGTATTGCTTGTTGCCAATTAATCCACCTACAAACAGTGATTTGGCAAAAAAAAAAATCCACAAAAAATATGTACTAGTTGTTTTTATCGTTTTTGGTAGATTTGAGGTGAAAAAAGGATTTGTTTCTTTTGTTTTATTATTTAAACATTAAAATAAGTGACATTTTTTCGCAAAATATCATTAATCATTTAAAATTTATAATATTTATTAATAAATTTTGATTTTAAACAGGAATTTATATGAAAAAATCAAAAGACTTAAGCAACAGGCTGGTTTGTTTACATGCGCTAACAAAGACTTAAGACACAAACATATTTGTTTTGGGAGAGAGAAAGAAAAGACTTGAGCAAAAAATATAATTATTTTAAAAGCAAAATGCTTAAAAAGTTGATTTTATTAAAAATGTTTAATATTAAAAAAAATTAAATTTTCAACATTTGTTTCAATTAATGCTCCGTAAAAATGGCGTTTTTCTGTTACTCATTGGCTCATGAATTTTATATAAACTAAAAAATTTCAACCTGCCTTCTTTATCCAATCATAAATGTCGGTTTTATACCTGCCCAGTGTCTTTTGTTTTTAGATTTTGTAAGTATTTCCGGTTTCTTTTTTAATCGATGCTGATTAAAAAGAATTTTTAAATATACCACACAATTAAATGCTGAGAAAATTTAGATTGTTACCAAACAAATTGTTCGCCATTGTACAATGTTGTCTTTCTTGTAATTAATAAAGATTTTCTAAGAATTTGTTTACCACCATTTAATAGTTTAACAATTTATTAGTCATAATGATGTTTATCTAGATTCGGAAAACTAATATTTACCATATATTTTTAAATAGTTCAGTTCTATATCAGTTTTAGTTCAACTCTAGATCAGTTTTAGTTTAGTTCTATTTTAGTTCTAATTCAGTTCTAGTTCAGTTCTAATTCAGTTCTAGTTCAGTTCTAGTTCAGTTCTAGTTCAGTTCTAGTTCAGTTCTAGTTCAGTTCTAGTTCAGTTC